>NC_141085.1:12705316-12880316 GCF_041138505.1 Cibotium barometz
CACGTCATCTTCTGCCCTCCTAAAGCCACGTCATCTTCCATCCATCCAAAGCCACATCATCTTCCAACTATCAGAGCCACTTGTCTGAAACAACTATCGGAGCTGCTACCTAAAACAGCTATCAGAGCCAGCTATCTGAATCGCACTCGGCGCTATTTACCAATTTAAACATGCTCCGATTGTGACCAAACTTTGCAAGCATGTGGGGGTGGGTCTCCCCCCACATTCTTGCAAAGTTTGGTCCCCGTTGGAGCATGTTTGGGTATGATGGTATGGGGAAGGCCCAGATTTTCCATGACCTCTTAAGCACCAAGAGACTTGAAAAATCCACACTGGGCGCTAATTACCAATTCAAAAATGCTCTGATTGTGACAAAACTTTGCAAGAATGTGGGGGTGGGTACCCCCCACATGCTTGTGAAGTTTGGTCCCCATGTCGGAGCATGTTTGGGTAGGATGGTATGGGGAAGGCCTGGATTTTCCATGACCTCTTAAGCACCAAGAGACTTTAAAAATCCACACTGGCCGCTAATTACCAATCCAAACATGCTTCAATTGTGACCAAACTTTATAAACATGTGGGGGTGGGCCCCTCCCACATGCTTGAAAAGTTTTGTTCCCATCGGAGCATGTTTGGGTACGATGGTATGGGGAAGGCCCGGATTTTCCATGGCCTCTTAAGCACCAAGAGACTTGAAAAATCCACACTGGGCGCTAATTACCAATCCAAACATGCTCCGCTTATGACCAAACTTTGCATACATGTGGGGGTGGGCTCCCTCCACATGCTTGCAAAGTTTGGTTCCCATCGGATCATGTTTGGGTACGATGGTATGGGGAAGGCCCGGATTTTCCATGGCCTCTTAAGCACCAAGAGACTTGAAAAATCCACACTTTGCATACATGTGGGGGTGGGCTCCCTCCACATGCTTGCAAAGTTTGGTTCCCATCGGGGATCATGTTTGGGTACGATGGTATGGGGAAGGCCCGGATTTTCCATGGCCTCTTAAGCACCAAGAGACTTGAAAAATCCACACTGGGAGCTAATTACTAACCCAAACATGCTTCGATCATGACCAAACTTTGCAAGCATGTGGGGGTGGGCTCCCCCCACATGCTTGCAAAGTTTGGTTCCCGGAGCATGTTTGGGTACGATGGCATGGAGATTTTCAACAAACAATATGATAGCCAAAAATTTAAAAAAAATCAAGAACATCAACTAAAATGTAATGATACTCAATAATGAAAAAACTCATAATAATGATATAAACATCAAATAAGTACATCAGAATGAAAATGAGCTACCCCAGCTAGTTTGAGTTTAGTCACTATTAACGGCAACCCAATCATCATCTCTAACTGCTAGTTGATGTGCGCATCGAGGCTGCTGTGCACGTCGAGGAGGCTGTGCCGGCTGTGGGAGTCGTTAAATATCTGCGAGGAGGTCTGCCTCAATGGCACTATCATGAGGTGGTGCCGGTGTACTCGGGAGCTCATGAGTCCCATAAGCTGCTATAGCCCTCTCCCTCTCTCTACGTCATGCTACTGCAAGACGTCTCTATCTGTAAACCCAAAATCTATAATCAGCAATGGTACATGTCTGCCACTCTACTCGTGTAAGCTCCTTTGCTGTAAGGACACACTTCTCCATGAGAAGCAGCACTACTGCTAGCACCATCACCCGAGGTGTCACTAGGACCAGCACCACCCACGCGCTCGTATGCTGTGATCTGGCTCTTGTGAAGGACTCTCTGGTATGCATCAAACTCATGTGCACTCCACTCAATCTTTGGAGGCACCTCAGGCTCCTGATCTCTGTCATCGGTGGCGTCGAGTCCCAAGTCAGTAGTAGCTGAGGTACATTAGGAACTCAATGGAGTCTTCTTGGGCCCTTTTATTTGGCAGTTTAAGGGAGTCAAACCTTTTCTCTTAAGAAGAAACGTTTTCTAATTTGAAGCTTCAAAACGGCTACTTTATTTGAATTTGAATTTTGGGGGAAAAATGGAATTTAAAATCTAGCGGATAAAACCATATCATGTAACATATCTATGGAAAGCTCTTGATGCGTAGATCACGGATCTGTAATCTCCGCTCAAATCGGAGCTTGTATGTAGAAGTTATGGAGGTCCGAAAATTGTAAAATTGCCCCCTCCCCTTTTTGGGAGAAAAAGTGCACCCTTTGACCACTCTTACACCTCTCTTACAAACCATTGGTTTTTGCTTACATGGCGGGCTCCTATTTGTCAAAAAGTTAAACGTTTCCATAACCTCATGGCAAATTAAAGGGCCCAAAAGACTCCATTGAGTTCCTAATGAATCAAGAGGCCTTCAAGTCCCAGCATCTACTCGAGCGAAGCCTAGGTGAAGAACATCAATGCCCAAAACTCTGTATGTCGCTAGGTTGACGCGTGCAGCATGGCAAGAGGGACATGCTGAGAAGCATACTAGCTCCTGGGTGATGCAAGACAAATGAAAAAAACATCCACATCCCAAAGCATATCCACCAGTACTGTCAATGTCCTCGATACTACAGAGAGCGCAGCAGGCATCACGGAGGAATGGTGGTGCATCCTGAGGGGAGAGGTCATCGAAAAACCTCTGTAAATAGGCCATGGATATAAAGGCAAGTAGGGCACTGTCACGTCTGAGGATCTGCGAAACTCTTGAACATGCAGCATCAACTGCTCTGCCCTATGCTGTGCAATCCGCTTCCATAATCATGTGATACTGCGCCTCAGCTCTAAAACTCTCTACCTCAGTTCGAGCCTACGCAAAAAAGTAAAGCATAAAAATAATTGATTAGTCTCTCTCATTAGGTATTACTTAAAGAAATTTATGACTTAGGACCTTAATTATAACTCTTTTACGTGCAAGAGAAACCTACCTGCTGGATGTCAGACTCTCTCACATGACGTGCCTCTGTAGTAGCTGCCTCTGCCATCTGTAATGTAGCTCTAAGGCGGCCAATCTCCGCTCTCGCCTCTACCAACTCCTGAGTGAGTCTCTCAGTGGTAGGTGTGGGACCCTACATGACACAATCAACCATGTCGCTCATGTGGGACCCTACATGACACAATCAACCATGTCGCTCATGTCGCTCATGTAAAAATATAGTAAAGTATATATAAACATGTAAATAAATGACTAAAAAAAACTTAAGAAGTAATAAATACGTAAATACCTCGACATCTGTCGTCGGTATCGATCGTGAGAACAAGCGCATATGTAAAAATATAGTAAAGTAATAAATATGTAAATACCTTGACATCTGTCGTCGGTATCGATCATGAAAACAAGCGCACCACGTGTTGGATGCTCTCCGTGGTACTCCATACGTCGATGCCAACTTGGGTGCCAAGAGCCTGGACTGTCGACATAGGCATAAATGAAGGATGTGTAGGAGTTACACGAAGGGCTGGTGGAAGCCGCCTACCCTAGTCCTGGAGACGGCCTCGGCCAGCACCACCACCCGGTCGATGGCTAGTGTAATCTACCTTCTCCCCTAAGACAAACTCCGCATATAATTGCTTTGCAAATTAGTATACGGGAATCTGGCGGTTGTTCGGCATCCTCCCATATGTGGCAACATATCGACTATAGATATGTGCCGCCATACAAGGATGCCAACACCACGAAATAGTAAGGGGCTTGCCCGTCCCAGGCCTCATCCCACGACTATCGAGGAAAAGATCTAAGTAGGCTCCATCCCTAATCGGACCAAGATCACAGACCTGACGATATGTCAGGCCATGTGACACAGGAGCAGTGCGATGGTGGGCTATCCACTCATCTACATAAACAATATCGTGAAGGCTATGAAGGGACGAAAGCATCGCCTCCAAGTTTGCCACACGATATGTAATGTAGATGGTGTGTCTCCTAGCACTCCTACAGATAGCCGCTAACTCGCAGTCTATCTCCGCGATGAGGTCCACAATAGATGAGCGGCTCTCCTCGTGGCCCTCCTCGCGTGACTCCATGCTAAAACCTAAGCCTAACACAAAGCTCGGGGGGGTCACTATATGTAAAATAAATTAAAATTATGCTTCTGTTGAACGCACGTGATATTCACATTTTTTTGTGAGTGACCCCCCCGAGACACAAAGGTCCAATGTGAAAGGTCCAATGCTTAGTGCTAAGTAGCACTAATGAAGCTATAAAATAATGCTAATGGGCCCACTAATGCTAATCCAAATCAAGAGAGTAAGGAGAGTGAAAACGACTTCTGACAATGAGGTTAAAAAAAAAGTTTTCCGGTTTTATAACCTCAAACGAGGTTCGGTGGCATCATGCACTTTAGGGTTTGCAAGATGTACGCTCTGGATTTTAGGGTTAGTGAGACAAACGGCCAAGATACGCACTTAATTTTAGGGTTGGTGAAGGATCGATGGTGGCTGAGATTTGAAATTAGTATCTCATTCGAGATACATGGACGGCTTCGATTTTAAGTCATTACCACGATCGAGGTATGTTTGAGAGTCGAGATTCATTTAATACCTCAATCGAGATATTTAAATGGCTGGGATCGCATCTTTCAATGTGCATGAATGGACGGTGGAGATTGCATCTCTATACCTCGAACGAGATATGTGGACGGTGGAGATTGCATCTCTATACCTCGAACAAGGTATTTCAATGGTCGAGATTTAATTTCAATATCTCGTTCTCGAGATATGTGGACGGTGGAGATTGCATCTCTATACCTCGAATGAGGTATTTCAATGAATGGTCGAGATTTTATTTCAATATCTCGTTCGAGATATGTGGATGGTGGAGATGGGCTGGTCAAATATGCCTAGGGGGATACACCGTGGCATTGATGTGGATCCGAGTGGCATGAATATCTCGATCGAGATAGTGTGGTGGCGGTGACCTGTATTGGTGACACGGATGATGACTGGAAACCCGAACCTGCTAGCATGGCATTAGTTGGTATCTCGTTCGAGATATGTCGCTTTAGGCTTGGGAGGCACGTGTCGTGTTTTAATTGATGAGACGATATCACGATCGACTACTCCGCCTGAGATGCGTGGATGTCCCAATTTTAGAGAGAGTGAACGAAAGTGAGTACCCTCATCTTGCAACCGCCCAGCTATTGGAGTCAATTCCAGCTCTTAGAACCTGAAGGCGGAATCAACTATCAATTTTTTTGAGTCAATGACACCCAACTTAAGTAGCCTAGACTTGGAAGGAGCTGAAAAACTCAATAATACAAACTATGAAACATGGAAACTGAAGATGGAGTCACTATTATTCTTCCAAGATAGTTGGGAGATGGTTTTTATGGAGAGACCGATTGGTCTCACGGCTGAAGCCCTAGCAAAATGGGACAAGAAGGATATGTTTGGTTCACATGATAAAGCTGAGTGTGAAGGATGACATCCTCAACCATTTGAGGGAGGTACTAACTCCCAAAGAAGCTTGGAAAAATCTAAAGAAGGTGTATGAGTCTAAAAGCACTTCAAGACAAATTGCCTTGAGAGCTGAACTCGATGCTCCACATGAGAGCTTGAGAATCCTTCATAGATATCCTGGGGTGGATATGGAGAGCCTATATATAGTCATAGATGTCAAGGATCCACTTTGATCTTGTCACATTATAGCATTGTAACACTTACACAAGTACAAGGTTGTTTTTCCTTTAAGTTATAGTTAGGTATTTTATTATGTTTTTTTTGTATGTTCACTTCATAAATAGTAACACTGTTTTGTTTAGAGGAACCTTTGTCTTTTCTTGATCCACACAATGATAGTACTAGCTTGATATAAATAAATGTAAATACATTCAACTTGAGGACAATTTTGGAGGATTAGTCTCTTAACTCTTGACATGCCAATTTTGCATAAGATACTCTTCTATTGGGACATTATCTCTCAGAGAATGGCACACTACAACACACCCCCCCCCTTGGCAACTCGCTCGAAATGACGGGTTTTTCCAAAGACGAACGTCATATAAACAACACATTTTAAAACTGAAAAAACCTTATCTCAACGATTGTCGCATTTGATGTTCCAACATGTAAATATGCATCGTATAAATGATGTTTGAAAACTGCAAGGATTCACTTAAGCCATGTTAATAGTGCAGGTGTGTCGCTTAAGAGATGCCCTAGAAAGCTTCAAAAAACTTCAAACAGATGGCTCCCATGAATTCGTAGGAGCTATCTATTGCAACCAAGCCCGACGCAGCCTCGATCGCTCATCACCAGCCTCCTCGACGAGCGATCAAGGTTGTGTTGACACCCTCACCTCAGCCCGTCCATGCCCTCACCTCAGCCTGTCCGCGTTGCCTTCCTACAAAGTCAGTGAGTGTGTGTGTGTGTGTGTGTGTGTGTGAGAGAGAGAGAGAGAGAGAGAGAGAGAGAGAGAGAGAGAGAGAGAGAGAGAGAGAGAGAGAGGTGATGTGTGTGTGTGTGATGTGAGAGATGGATGTGTGTGTGCATGTAAGAGAGAGAGAGAGAGAGAGAGAGAGAGAGAGAGAGAGAGGTCAGTGAGAGAGTGATCATGTGTGTGTGTGTGAGAGAGAGAGAGACAGTGAGAGAGAGAGAGAGAGAGGTGTGCGTGTGATTGAAGGATTTAACGTGGATCCCAAAAGAGGATTAACATAGTGGATTAAGCATAATGATAAATAAACAAAGGACTTTTACAATATGAAGTGATAGGGGAGCTGTGGTAGCAGGTCCCTAATGATAAGATTTAACCATCAATTGTGTGCAATGGTTAGAATTAGGGTTGATTATTAAATGATTAGTAAAAATTAGGGTTGATTAATCTCATAATTAGGGTTGATTAATCGTGGTAGGTCCCTAATGGCAAGATTCAACCACCATCAATTGTGTCCAATGGTTGGAATTAGGATTGATTAATTTTTAATTAGTAAAAATTAAGGTTGATTAATCTCATAATTAGGATTGATTAATCATCAAGACTCCTCCTCCTGTTCTCAATTTGTAGTGAGGCCATATTGCCCCACTGAATTGTTTTCCACTCACTTGTTATCCAACACTAATTCACATGCACTTGTACTACACCCATTTGTTGCTGGCTGGTATTGCCATTGGGTGTCTGCTTCAAGCCATACTGTAAGATCCCTATTCCCACCGAGCAACGGATTCGGGGTACTAGCAGCGGAAGTAGCACTTCTCGCGCGGGACAGGGGTCCAACACTCGGGGCCTCGCCCACGGATATCCGGACAAGAGACTAATCCGTCGGTTTGTCCAAAACCGAAACCGGAAAAACTTCCTTTACCCGGAAAGCACGGGCGATTCCACCAGGATAACTCTTTACTCTAACGTAGTCAAGATCATTACTGATCAAACTGATCTGACTGCACCTTTAACGGTACTTGGTCAAATCAAGGAAGAACTTGCACTTGGATCATTGGGATCAACGCTTTTTTCCCCATCAAGAGGCACAGCCGTTGATTCCTATCCATAGAACAATTTCTATCCGGGATTTACTTCATCTATCGTAATAATAGAAATTAAATCTCGATTTACGGATCCATCAGTCCAGCCTAACCCCATCCGATCCCATGGGTTAGCCAACCGCCCAACCACTGTAGTGATGGGATCCAATTTTGGAATTTGGTTAGGTTTTGTCCCGGGTACCAAGGAAAAGAGTTCCAAGGCCCCCTAGCCGGAAGTTCATGCAAACATAGAACTAGCCACACCACTTACACGCCCAATATGAAATTGCCTTTTTCTTAGCATCAACTAACTTTAAAACAATCCTTTAATGAAACCATAGTACTACTGATCATAATCTTCCAATTTATCCGGTTGATTCATAATTTCCCATCATTCCTTCATCAGAGTATCTATGGCATCATTGGCAACTAGAACGCTCACCACCTATCCACACAGGGGGCCTTTTCAATAGTTCCTAGCCCATAATACTCGGCAATATAATCACTTATAAAAATCAAGATGGACTCTCGTTGAAGATCAGCAAGATCAACCAACAGATCCATATAAAGAGCCATGGACTCATCCATTGAAGACCAGCAAGGTCAATCAACCAGATCCATGCCCGGTTTCACAAAACAACTCTTACTCCTTGTTCCAATATCTTCCTCGACGCACGCGTGGGTATCCTGGGCGACCCAGAGCCCGAGCACCGTATGGTCAGCACCCTCTAGGATCCTTCGCAGGTGACCTAGCGCTTCACTCATAGGCCGCTTCCTTGGTCCCTCATCCACCGTACCGGAAGCTCACCATTTAAATCGAACCGAGGCTGGTCAAGACCTCGGTCGACCTTGCTACGCGAGACGTCCTCCATTGACTCTCCGTCAGCAGTTGCAACTTTAACAGTTAGGTCTTCATGACCTTAATCCACAAGATGGTCAAAATGCTTCCCCAGCATTCTTGACATAAAACAGTCATTTACAAACAGTCACAAAATACAGTTTCTAAATCAAACTCTCGTCTTTCCACATTATCCCTCCTTAGTCCACATTACTTATTCCACATTCCATTCAATGTGTACTCATTCTCATCCATTTCCTCATATCGACGACACATTAATTCACATTCACATTCATACATCCACATTTACATGGATACATCCATTTTCACATCCTCATTTATACATCCACATCCACATCCATATTCACATCCATACATCCACATCTACATGCATACCTCCATTTTCACATCCTCATTTATACATCCACATCCCTTATCTACATTCATACATACACATCCATATCCACATCCATACATCCACATCCACATCCACATTCATATTCACATCCATATATCCACATCTACATGCATACATCCATTATCACGTCCTCATTCATACATCCACATCCACATACATACATACATCCACATCCACATTCCCATTCACATCTATACATCCACATCTACATCCACATACATACATACATCCACATCCACATTCCCATTCACATCTATACATCCACATTCATATACATCCACATCCACATTCCCATTCACATCTATACATCCACATCTACATCCACATTCACATCTATGCATATACATCTTCATGCATACATCCATTTTCACATTCATACATCCACTTTAACATTCATACATCCATACTCCCATCTCCACATCCACACATCCACATACATACATCCACATCCACATTCCCATTCACATTTATACATCCACATCTACATCCACATTCACATCTATGCATATACATCTTCATGCATACATCCATTTTCACATTCATACATCCACTTTCACATTCATACATCCATACTCCCATCTCCACATCCACACATCCACATACATACATCCATTTCCACATTCCCATTCATGTAACCCCATATGTCTTCACATCTAATCTTTTACATCACATCCATTCTCACCCTATCACAACCATATACATCCTATTCTATCACATACACTTCTTACCTCATATCATACACATCTTATCACATCCTATCACTTTCCATACGCATCTTATCAATTCTTATCACATCTCATACACCTCTTATCACATCTTATCACATTTCATATCTTTTTAAAAAAAAAGAGAATTCTTATATTTAATATAAGATTTCTCTACACATTTATTTATACAAAAATTCCATTTAAGGAGACTAACACTTTCGAAATTAAAATCAATCTTTTATGCATAAATTCAGTTTGGTAGGAAATTACACTTTTAGAATAAAAGAATTTCTCTTATGCAACTAAGTTAAGCATAAAATCTATTTATGAGGAAAATCACACTTTTAGTATAAAAAGAATATCTTTTATGCATACCTATATGCATGAAATCCAATATGATAAAAGTAACACTTTTGATATAAAAATTTTTCCTTTATGCATACTTCTATGCATGAAAATTAAAAATGATAAAAGTAACACTTTTGATATAAAAAAATTTTCCTTTATGCATACTTCTATGCATGAAAATTAAAAATGATAAAAGTAACACTTTTGATATAAAATTTTTTCCTTTATGCATACTTCTATCCATGAAAATTAAAAATGATAAAAGTAACACTTTTGATATAAAATTTTTTCTTTATGCATACTTTTATACATGAAAATTAAAAATGATAAAAGTAACACTTTTGATATTAAAATTTTTCCTTTATGCATACTTCTATGCATGAAAATTAAAAATGATAAAAGTAACACTTTTGACATAAAAATTTTTCCTTTATGCATACTTCTATGCATGAAAATTAAAATGGATAAAAATAACACTTTTGATATAAAAATTTATCCATTATGCATACTTCTATGCATGAAATAAAAATGGTAAAAATAACACTTTTGATATAAAAACTTATCCTTTATGCATGATATTAAAATTCAATTTCTCCATGATTGTAATGAAATTCTTTCAATTAATCTAGGATGATAATTCCTAGAATATGGTAGGAAGTCCTCTTTTTATGCTTTGAATGAGATTATTTTATGCATAATTTTTATAAAAATTTTGCCATAGCTCCGCTGCTATGACTGATAAATCTCAATTTTTCTAAGGGATAATGCTTATCATTAAGGAATAATTAAAATAATATCTAATTGGATTATTAATCCATAATGGATTGAATCATTAATATACATAAACTAAAAGCATAGAAAAAAGCCAATAATTTGGCCTCAAGCATAGCTTAATCTTGGGTTAAGGAAAAGCTTTATGAAAAGCTTGATTTAGATTGAGAATGGGTCATGAGTATGACCATTTCTTGAGTGAGAGAGGGAATTTACATAAAAATCATTAGAATTTAAACATAAATGAAAATTAACTTCAATAGCATTATGTAACTCTTCACTACTATTCAAACTTCATTAGCATTTAAAAAAAACCATACCAATTAAACTTCTCAAGCTTGAGAGGGGTTGAGAAGAGAGAAACATTGAGAAATTATAGAAAGATCAATATTCACTAATTACCTTACAAATTGCTTGATTCTTTGTTCACGGTAGAGGCCCCCAACCAATCAATTGGTTAAGTATGTTGATGGAGCCACTAATGGGGATTGAAGAAAGAGGGAAGCTCCAAAAACTAGTGAATTATTAAATGAATTCACAGTTCTTGGCTTAGGTGGAGTAGAGTAACGATGCATAAACACTATCTATTTTTCAACAAGGGGGAGGCTTCTATTTATAGGAAAAATTGAGCTCCTAACCAAACAAACTGATTCTAGAATTTTCTAAATCAGTTTGGTCAATATTTGACCATTTTTAGGTCAGTTAAGCTAACTTTTTGGAACTAGACTTGAATGAGGAGAGAGGAGAGATGAAATATCTCAATTTTTATGAGTTTAAAACTCATTCAAGCATGTGAAATATGCACCTCCTTTAAAGAACTCCCCTTCCTTACATATGTGTCATAATGGAATCATTTTAATATTGCTCATAGTTTTTTTACTAATAAACCTTGTACATTTTCAACTCTTCATCTTATGTGAGCATTTACTCATTTTTGGATACCCAAAATATCTCATATTTTTAATATTGCTTATAGTTTTTTACTAATAAACCTTGTACATTTTCAACTCTTCACCTTATGTGAGCATTTACTCATTTTTGGGTATCTTCTTTTTACAAATTTGGATTTATCTCTTCCCTACACATGGATTGATGCTATTGGCCCATAGGAACCTTAATTGGACCATAGTCTAAAGATTTCCGAAAATCTAAACCCTTAGACTAAGGTTCTTTATACCTATTTTCAATTAATTCCAATTGCACATTGGAAAATTCTTTTTGAATTTCTGTTTCAGGGGAACTCATCTGAATTATAAGAGATATTTTTCTATCCAAAAATATTCAAAATCTGAATATTCTCTTTCTAGAATAATTTTTCTCTCTCTAGGCTAAAATAGTTAGCAACAGGATCTTTATATTTATGAAGAGGGTTGATTACAGGGGAAGATACTAGACATCAAAAAGGGGTTGGGGGAGGAATCTTACATTCTACCCCACTTAAAAAACGCGAGATGTCCTCATCTCGCAACTTGTGATAATTTCGCAAGATTCACGAATATAAGACTTAGAGAAAAATTTTAATCAAGATTAACCACCAAGATAAGTCTTAAAGAGAGCAAGATTCAAAATACGAACAAGATTTAAACTTTATTCATTCTCGGAACTTATACAGTAAAGATAGAGGAACTCTTTACACTTCCATAAGCCCGTCCATCATATGGTCACAAAAGCAGTCCTCACAAGCTGCACAAGTATAAGGTAACTCATCTATGGGAATGATTCTGTGGGTTATTGCTGCGCCTATCTCAGTGGTATGAGGTGTTCTAACAAAAGGACCTCTGAGAGGTAAGCCAAAAACGGGGTAAAGGCATATCTTCTCATGAGGAAGAAAACACGCCAGTAAGAAGACCCGCTCAGAAAACCCAGGATGCCTTGATCTCATGACGCAGTAGTATCGGGGACCCAAACCCAAAGCTTCAATAACCATGGCCAAGCGGACATTGTTACGAAAGTACTGCTGTCCCCAGGGTGTTACCCTAGTTATGTCTTGATAGGTCCGCCATTTTGTTTGCGCTACAGAAGTTCCCAAGTGAGGGAAAAGTGAGCGCTCATACTGTTCTATAAAATCCTTCTTCACAGACTCACTTGCGTCTTGAAGGTGAGGAATCATTATGGATAAAACTAATTCTTGTTGCCAAGCCATGAAGGAGATTAAGAAAGAAAGAAGATCAATGGAAGTAAGATTACTGTGAACGACAAGTAAAAGTTACGATTTATATAAAGGAAGGAGCTAGCGTAACTTAGAAGCCAACGGTAACTTGCCACTGAAGTTTTACCGTCTTTCTATGATTTGGGTTTGGCACATTTTTCTATAGAAGGCATTCAGAACTTTGAGATGAGGAGATAAAAGAAGTTCGTAAGCTAAATCACCTACTTTCTTTGGTCCACAATATCTAGGAGATAACTTCTTATACTCTCCAAGAGATAAAGAACTTCTTTTGGGCCGTACTCGAGACCAAAACCTTGATATCCAAAACATCGATTCTCACTTCTGAACTCGTTGTTCTGAATCCTTAAAACAAGTGGGACTCTTGAGAAGTATTCAGGAAAAGGTTCTTCCTTTTTTAAACAGAATCTTTCTTTTATTTTAGAGAGAGAATAATTATGAGATCAGAAAGGGAGATTCTTACTCCTGTATACCTCTAAGGCTGGGGGAGGAATCTTACATTCTACCCCACTTAAAAGGTGCAAGATGTCCTCATCTCGCAAGTAGATGACAACTTTTTTGCTTAATATCCAATTTATTCTGGGGTTCCTTATATTCCGGTCAACCCAACAAAATATGGGGATAAATATCCCTTATATAGAATTCATCATTAAATAACAATTCATTCAGATCATATCATTCATATCTTTAACACGATAATGGTCCATTAGACCGAAAATTTCCTTCTGAACATTCCTCCACGGAATTTAAGTTAAGCAAGTTCTCAATTTGTCATCCCTTAACTTGATCTACCGTCTCAAGTATTAACAGTAGCAATTTGACAACATAATCCACTAATCTCATAGTGATTTGCTGAATCATTTTCATCATTTATCATTACAGGGACTCATCCCAATCATCCACATTGTGGTTTCGCTCAGCTTATTACATTTCAACCCATTTTCAAGGATCATCATTTTTCAATCAGAATCCAAATCAATTCATCAGTTCCCAAACAGAATTAAAAATCATATCAACCACATTCAAAATCATCATCTGGATAGCATTAACGCTTATAATTTCAAGTCTTAGATTTACTCGTATATACTGTCGGTAAAGAGCTGCAGTTATACCCTCGGTATATACGGATAGTCATGATACTCGAAACTATAAGGTAAATACCATCATGTCTAGGTCTCAAGCAAGTCAGGGTTCCATACAATTGCGGTACTTCCAATTGAAGACCCAATTACTAATTTACGAATTTCAATTTGAATTAACAATTTGTATGAATTATATCAAACAATTACAACCTTTTTGTGCGTCTTGATAAATTTTTGACATAATTGGCTCCTCAGTTGATCTTATTGGAGATCTATGACTTAAGTCTGATAAATAGATTTTTCTTTATCCGATCGTCCGAAAAAAAACATTTGTATATTTATATACAAGTTGCAATAATTACATAGAGTGGCTCGGCTCCAAAATTCAAAATCTCTTCGAGAGACGCATAAGACGGTACTGGGCCATAGTCATGCCCTGTTACATAAGTTCTCTAACTGCGAAGGGAGTTATTATTTTCTCCTTAGGGATAAATCGACTAAGGAGTCTATAAATTCGACATGAAAGTCTGAAATTTCGAGGTGTCGAATGATATAGAATGACACCACGCACCATTTTTAGCTTTAACAGGATCATAGTCAATGAAAGATTCTGCCACAGCATTGTATGGCGGTTGCAATGGGCGTGGACATATTGCCCTGCAAACCACTTATGTTGTATTCTCTCCGCTGGGGTAGGAAAACATAAATCTGCGAAATGGCGTGCGAGTCTTGCTCGGCTTGTTTGAGTTGAAGCGGAAGAGATGAGATGCTCGAAGGCAAACGCAATCATATCTTGAGACTGGGTGAGGTCGGGAATACCAGATAAATGGGGAACTTCCATCTATAAAAACAAATTTTCTTTTTGATTAAAATTTCTTCATTAAAGAAGCTTACGGAATGAAAATACATTATGAAAATGCTATTTCTGAATTCTTTTTACCAATTTCAGATAAGAATTTAATTATCTTTATTAGCTTTCAATTTCGCTCTGATACCAACTGTAGGATCCCTATTCCCACCGAGCAACGGATTCGGGGTACTAGCAGCGGAAGTAGCACTTCTCGCGCGGGACAGGGGTCCAACACTCGGGGCCTCGCCCACGGATATCCGGACAAGAGACTAATCCGTCGGTTTGTCCAAAACCAAAACCGGAAAAACTTTCTTTACCCGGAAAGCACGGGCGATTCCACCAGGATAACTCTTTACTCTAACGTAGTCAAGATCATTACTGATCAAACTGATCTGACTGCACCTTTAATGGTACTTGGTCAAATCAAGGAAGAACTTGCACTTGGATCATTGGGATCAACGCTTTTTTCCCCATCAAGAGGCACAGCCGTTGATTCCTATCCATAGAACAATTTCTATCCGGGATTTACTTCATCTATCGTAATAATAGAAATTAAATCTCGATTTACGGATCCATCAGTCCAGCCTAACCCTATCCGATCCCATGGGTTAGCCAACCGCCCAACCACTGTAGTGATGGGATCCAATTTTGGAATTTGGTTAGGTTTTGTCCCGGGTACCAAGGAAAAGAGTTTCAAGGCCCCCTAGCCGGAAGTTCATGCAAACATAGAACTAGCCACACCACTTACACGCCCAATATGAAATTGCCTTTTTCTTAGCATCAACTAACTTTAAAACAATCCTTTAATGAAACCATAGTACTACTGATCATAATCTTCCAATTTATCCGGTTGATTCATAATTTCCCATCATTCCTTCATCAGAGTATCTATGGCATCATTGGCAACTAGAACGCTCACCACCTGTCCACACAGGGGGCCTTTTCAATAGTTCCTAGCCCATAATACTCGGCAATATAATCACTTATAAAAATCAAGATGGACTCTCGTTGAAGATCAGCAAGATCAACCAACAGATCCATATAAAGAGCCATGGACTCATCCATTGAAGACCAGCAAGGTCAATCAACCAGATCCATGCCCGGTTTCACAAAACAACTCTTACTCCTTGTTCCAATATCTTCCTCGACGCACGCGTGGGTATCCTGGGCGACCCAGAGCCGAGCACCGTATGGTCAGCACCCTCTAGGATCCTTCGCAGGTGACCTAGCGCTTCACTCATAGGCCGCTTCCTTGGTCCCTCATCCACCGTACCGGAAGCTCACCATTTAAATCGAACCGAGGCTGGTCAAGACCTCGGTCGACCTTGCTACGCGAGACGTCCTCCATTGACTCTCCGTCAGCAGTTGCAACTTTAACAGTTAGGTCTTCATGACCTTAATCCACAAGATGGTCAAAATGCTTCCCCAGCATTCTTGACATAAAACAGTCATTTACAAACAGTCACAAAATACAGTTTCTAAATCAAACTCTCGTCTTTCCACATTATCCCTCCTTAGTCCACATTACTTATTCCACATTCCATTCAATGTGTACTCATTCTCATCCATTTCCTCATATCGACGACACATTAATTCACATTCACATTCATACATCCACATTTACATGGATACATCCATTTTCACATCCTCATTTATACATCCACATCCACATCCATATTCACATCCATACATCCACATCTACATGCATACCTCCATTTTCACATCCTCATTTATACATCCACATCCCTTATCTACATTCATACATACACATCCATATCCACATCCATACATCCACATCCACATCCACATTCATATTCACATCCATATATCCACATCTACATGCATACATCCATTATCACGTTCTCATTCATACATCCACATCCACATACATACATACATCCACATCCACATACATACATACATCCACATCCACATTCCCATTCACATCTATACATCCACATCTACATCCACATACATACATACATCCACATCCACATTCCCATTCACATCTATACATCCACATTCATATACATCCACATCCACATTCCCATTCACATCTATACATCCACATCTACATCCACATTCACATCTATGCATATACATCTTCATGCATACATCCATTTTCACATTCATACATCCACTTTCACATTCATACATCCATACTCCCATCTCCACATCCACACATCCACATACATACATCCACATCCACATTCCCATTCACATTTATACATCCACATCTACATCCACATTCACATCTATGCATATACATCTTCATGCATACATCCATTTTCACATTCATACATCCACTTTCACATTCATACATCCATACTCCCATCTCCACATCCACACATCCACATACATACATCCATTTCCACATTCCCATTCATGTAACCCCATATGTCTTCACATCTAATCTTTTACATCACATCCATTCTCACCCTATCACAACCATATACATCCTATTCTATCACATACACTTCTTACCTCATCCCATACACATCTTATCACATCCTATCACTTTCCATACGCATCTTATCAATTCTTATCACATCTCATACACCTCTTATCACATCTTATCACATTTCATATCTTTTATTTAAAAAAGAGAATTCTTATATTTAATATAAGATTTCTCTACACATTTATTTATACAAAAATTCCATTTAAGGAGACTAACACTTTCGAAATTAAAATCAATCTTTTATGCATCTTCTTATGCATAAATTCAGTTTGGTAGGAAATTACACTTTTAGAATAAAAGAATTTCTCTTATGCAACTAAGTTAAGCATAAAATCTATTTATGAGGAAAATCACACTTTTAGTATAAAAAGAATATCTTTTATGCATACCTATATGCATGAAATCCAATATGATAAAAGTAACACTTTTGATATAAAAATTTTTCCTTTATGCATACTTCTATGCATGAAAATTAAAAATGATAAAAGTAACACTTTTGATATAAAAAAATTTTCCTTTATGCATACTTCTATGCATGAAAATTAAAAATGATAAAAGTAACACTTTTGATATAAAATTTTTTCCTTTATGCATACTTCTATGCATGAAAATTAAAAATGATAAAAGTAACACTTTTGATATAAAATTTTTTCTTTATGCATACTTTTATACATGAAAATTAAAAATGATAAAAGTAACACTTTTGATATTAAAATTTTTCCTTTATGCATACTTCTATGCATGAAAATTAAAAATGATAAAAGTAACACTTTTGACATAAAATTTTTTCCTTTATGCATACTTCTATGCATGAAAATTAAAATGGATAAAAATAACACTTTTGATATAAAAATTTATCCATTATGCATACTTCTATGCATGAAATAAAAATGGTAAAAATAACACTTTTGATATAAAAACTTATCCTTTATGCATGATATTAAAATTCAATTTCTCCATGATTGTAATGAAATTCTTTCAATTAATCTAGGATGATAATTCCTAGAATATGGTAGGAAGTCCTCTTTTTATGCTTTGAATGAGATTATTTTATGCATAATTTTTATAAAAATTTTGCCATAGCTCCGCTGCTATGACTGATAAATCTCAATTTTTCTAAGGGATAATGCTTATCATTAAGGAATAATTAAAATAATATCTAATTGGATTATTAATCCATAATGGATTGAATCATTAATATACATAAACTAAAAGCATAGAAAAAAGCCAATAATTTGGCCTCAAGCATAGCTTAATCTTGGGTTAAGGAAAAGCTTTATGAAAAGCTTGATTTGGATTGAGAATGGGTCATGAGTATGACCATTTCTTGAGTGAGAGAGGGAATTTACATAAAAATCATTAGAATTTAAACATAAATGAAAATTAACTTCAATAGCATTATGTAACTCTTCACTACTATTCAAACTTCATTAGCATTTAAAAAAAACCATACCAATTAAACTTCTCAAGCTTGAGAGGGGTTGAGAAGAGAGAAACATTGAGAAATTATAGAAAGATCAATATTCACTAATTACCTTACAAATTGCTTGATTCTTTGTTCACGGTAGAGGCCCCCAACCAATCAATTGGTTAAGTATGTTGATGGAGCCACTAATGGGGATTGAAGAAAGAGGGAAGCTCCAAAAACTAGTGAATTATTAAATGAATTCACAGTTCTTGGCTTAGGTGGAGTAGAGTAACGATGCATAAACACTATCTATTTTTCAACAAGGGGGAGGCTTCTATTTATAGGAAAAATTGAGCTCCTAACCAAACAAACTGATTCTAGAATTTTCTAAATCAGTTTGGTCAATATTTGACCATTTTTAGGTCAGTTAAGCTAACTTTTTGGAACTAGACTTGAATGAGGAGAGAGGAGAGATGAAATATCTCAATTTTTATGAGTTTAAAACTCATTCAAGCATGTGAAATATGCACCTCCTTTAAAGAACTCCCCTTCCTTACATATGTGTCATAATGGAATCATTTTAATATTGCTCATAGTTTTTTTACTAATAAACCTTGTACATTTTCAACTCTTCATCTTATGTGAAATATGCACCTCCTTTAAAGAATTCCCCTTCCTTACATATGTGTCATAATGGAATCATTTTAATATTGCTCATAGTTTTTTTACTAATAAACCTTGTACATTTTCAACTCTTCATCTTATGTGAGCATTTACTCATTTTTGGATACCCAAAATATCTCATATTTTTAATATTGCTCATAGTTTTTTACTAATAAACCTTGTACATTTTCAACTCTTCACCTTATGTGAGCATTTACTCATTTTTGGGTATCTTCTTTTTACAAATTTGGATTTATCTCTTCCCTACACATGGATTGATGCTATTGGCCCATAGGAACCTTAATTGGACCATAGTCTAAAGATTTCTGAAAATCTAAACCCTTGGACTAAGGTTCTTTATACCTATTTCCAATTAATTCCAATTGCACATTGGAAAATTCTTTTTGAATTTCTGTTTCAGGGAAACTCATCTGAATTATAAGAGATATTTTTCTATCCAAAAATATTCAAAATCTGAATATTCTCTTTCTAGAATAATTTTTCTCTCTCTAGGCTAAAATAGTTAGCAACAGGATCTTTATATTTATGAAGAGGGTTGATTACAGGGGAAGATACTAGACATCAAAAAGGGGTTGGGGGAGGAATCTTACACATACAAGGTTGTGCGTAACCTCCACACAAAATGTGGGTGTGCATCATTCTTGTGATGTAGCCCAACAAGTGGCTCTTGCAGTTCATCTTCTTTCTCGGCTTCCCTCCCCTCCCGGTGGGTGTTTTTTAGATGATTTTTGCGGACTATTTTGCTCCTGTCCAGCCGCTTTCTATCTCAGATTTTTGAGGGGGCTAGTTGGTCCTTGTGGTTTCTGCTACTCAAGAAGTTTAGCAGATTGGTGGTAAAGTGATGAGATCATTTGTGGCACAAAGACTTGCTTGCAAAGGTTTGCTATTTCCGCGGGCATGGTTCCCTCTTGGAGGAGGCATGTGTCCTTGTTTCTAACAGAGAAGGTATGGTTCCCTCCTAGTGGACATGATCACGCACTTGCTCTACAGTGTAAAAGATAGGTCGGTGTTCCTTCTACTTGTGTAGAAAGCAGGGTCATTTGGCCAAGGATTGCAACAAAGGTTAAGCCATGGTGGCATGGGCATGCACGTGACATTACCTTCTGCTAGACTTGATGAGACTAGAAAAAGGTTGCTTTGATGCTTGTACATGACTTAGGCCTATGGTGGTCGGCCCCATAGGGTTGACCCTGGCCCCTTTCTACATGACTTAGACTGACACTAATGATGGATGAGTGAATGACCACTTGATGGAATGCTAAATTATGAATTATACTTATATATGTGCTCAAAGGTATAGTTTGGATAGTAGACAAATGTCGTCCTCCTGTTGGACATGAAATATTCCCATAAATCCCTTTAAATTTTGCTCTTCTTAGTACATGTTGTCCCATTAATTGACCACTACCTAGGCTTAGCCGCCTACTACCTGGGACCCCCCTTGATGGCTGCCGACTGTAGGTTTGCCACCTCTCATTGGCTGACAAGGTCTTAGACCCTCCATGATGATGATGGTGCTGAGAATGATGATGTTGAAGCTAATACTCATGCTGATGCTGATGTTTTTGATGCTACTAATGATGCTAAAGTGCTTCCTAATTTGAGGGGATTAAGAATGTTCATGCCAAATTTAGACATGGCATGCGCGTGCGCATGACACTTAACCTTGAGGAAGCGTTGGGTCATTTGCCAGATCTAATCATGCATGTTGCTAGGCCTTTGGAAATGATCTCAGAGCTTAATGAGGTTCTAGGTATATGTACCCACCCTCGAGGAATGCTTCCTCTAGCTCCTCATCTACTACCTTGTTGCATCCTTTCTCTTGAAACTATGCACCTTTATTAAGAAGCAACGAAACTATGTGTAGATGTACAATCCTGTCACACAAAGTCTCATACTACCTTTTGTATCCTGTCAGAATTTTGAGAGGAGTCTTTAGCAATCCACTAGATCACTTCACACTTTAATAGATGAGAGAGAGAGATAGAGATACGTACACTACAAATGCAGACCCTGAACTAATGCAAACCCTAAGGCTCTTAGTGATTTCTACATGCATGAATGATTCTCTTGAAGTGGGTTAAGGGACTTGATTGAATGAATAACACCCTAAGGTTGAGGAAAGACCTACGTAGCTTGTGCCTGGCATATCCCGGACTGGGGCTTATAATGGGGCCATGGCATACGACAAAATCGTATCCTAAAGGGTCCTACTATTGTACAATATTATATTGATGATGGACTGATTGATACTTTTGTCTAAACACCTTCACTCTTGAGCTCCACTTCCAATTCTTGCTGAGGAACTAAGCATTTATTCCATAGTTGTCCCCATGTGAGCCCAGTCCGGGACATGTTAGCTGGGTTCCACTTTATGTGTCCAAGGTAAGGTCTTCATTGTCCTGCACATGAAGCAGTGCCAGTCCGTGCTATGAGTCTCCCTCTGGAATGATGTCAGGTGATTTATCTATCTGGTTTGTGACCGGGTGCTAGACATCTGTAGGTGCATGTAGGATTTCATGTAGATAAGGGGCCATCCCATAAGGCTACCCCAAGGTAGATCCTTGTGTTCTTGGTGTGCTCTGTGTAGTAGAGAAGGCGAATGTCCCATAAGCTGATGATAAAAACATTGATGTGTTGAGTGTAGCAGAGAGGGCTGATGTCCCATAAAATGAGGATAAAAATGATGATGATATGTAGCAATGAGTGGGCTGCTATCCCAAGGTATGATGCTGAAGGAAAACGCTATAGATATGCTATCAATGAAGAAGATGTATTGATGTAGGGTAGGGCAGGTGCCGGTAGTAGCCCCACACGAGACTAGAAATCTTGGGCTAAAATGGAAAACAGAACGTACTTTCTCAATGCACCGTATGACCCAAAACATATCACGCTATCTTGGGCTAAAATGGAAAATAGAACGTACTTTCTCAATGCACCATATGACCCAAAACATATCACGCTACCTAGGCACGTCGGTAGCTTCTGATGCATGCTAATGGAAACTCACCTAGGACCCATGAGAGCTGGAGTAAACTAGTCCCATGTGAGCCTAGGCCGGGATGAGTCAGCCAGGGTTCCACACTATGCATCCAAGGTCATGGTCTGCCTTGTCCTGCACATGAAGCAATGGTAGTTCATGCTGTGAGTCTCCCTCTCGAATGATGTTAGGTGATCTATGTATCTAGTTTGCTTGGGCCGGAGGGCCTGTTGGCCAGCCCTTTGGCCCATGGACAGCCAACCGACAACCCTAGGCCCTAGAGAAGCTATCATACCAGGTAGCTCTCCATCGTTTTGGTGGTCTTTAACCCAAGACACTAGGAAGGTCCAAAGTTGTGCCCACCAGCCCCTTGCACGGGCTGGGCTAGGGGCCGTGGGGCCAGGAAGCCGACAGGGCCACAGCTCTGCCCCGTTAGTCGACTGTGTCATGTGCATAGAGTGTATCTACCGTGTGCAACATGCACACAAGGCTAGCTTCGAGGCTTGGGGTGGCTTGGAGCTAGGCATGAAAATTGGCGAGCTAGGTTGGGGATTGACTGATGGCCATCAGTCAATCCCATGTGTGGATTGACTAATGGGCGAGCTAGGTTGGGGACAGCCAAGACTTGTGGGCTCTGCCCGTGATTATTGTGGTTGGGTTATGAGTCAGGCCTACACCCCCTTCATGGTTTTATAGATTTGTTTTTTAGGTTTGGAGTCTTGTTGCAGGTATGCCCTATGAGGAGACCTTGGGGATTTGACAGGATGAGTGTGGGGTAGTCCCACACTGTTTGTACATGGTTGCTCCAGCAGCCTAGAATGATATCAGATGATATGTGTATGTAATTTGCGAACGGGTACTCGACATTTGTAGGTGCATGCAGGATTGCATGTAGAGAAGGGGCTAGCCCATAAGGCTACCCTAGGGCAGAGCCTTGTGATCTTGTTATGGGCATGTGTTCCACGGGAACACTCACGGGAACACGGATTATGGAAGGAGGCCGGAAGCAATTAACGCGAGAGAGCGGGATTGTAGCCATGGGAACATAAAGACGCACATAATTTATTCATATTTTTGTGCCGAAGTGCAATGTAAATCGTTTTAGGCCAATGTGGGTTCTAAATGAGAGTTCTAAGTGTATTAAGCAAGACTCACTTATGGGGTTGTCCACCCATGTGTGAAAGAGGCCTAGGGTTAGGGTTAGTGACATCTCTACAAAAGAGATGTTAGCTAAAGAAAGTGGACGTTTTTGCCATTCTCATAAGCTATTGAGTGAAGCTCTTGAGTTCTCAAGCTATGGGAGCTCTCTAACTCTCTCTCTATTGTACTCTAATGAGCATCAAGCTCCAATGAGTATAGCTCCAATTCTTTCTCTTAATCTGTTTTAGCATTATTGAAGTAGATTAATCTATGATTAGTTGAAGGCTTCTTTCTTTCTCTTGTGTATGCTGCATGCTTGTAGTGTGTGTGTGTAGTCTCCATTGATGCAAGTTCTTGCCCACTTCATTGGTAATGAGTTATTCACAGATAGACTCTCTCTATGAGCTTGTGGGTTTGTGAATGTTACATTCTCTGCTTGCTTAAGCTTGTGGGTTAGTAGATGCATGCTTATGGGTTTGCAGGCATTAGGGAAAGCTAAGATTTAATCAATGTTTGAATGGGATTAAGAGATTGCTATGCATTGCTTATTCTCTTGATTAGTGTAGTGGATTTAAGAGATTGAGAGATTGATTGAGGTGTTGAATGGTTGAATCGTCAAGTGGTGGTTTTTGTATGTGAACTCTCCCTTATGGGATAAGCCTTCATGCACTAATCGGGTCGTGACATTGTGTTTCTTAACACATTTGTTGATCGGTAGTACTCTATGAGCACTATATTGCACGGTAGAGAGAACTGCTCTACAATGGCGCTGCTGTCGGGGAGCGAGTGCCTACATTAGTTGAGCACCATACACACACTACCACTCCTTGAGCTCCAATCGGTTGCAAAACTATTGGATAGGAGAGCAGGCTTTGGGACTAATTTTGGTACTTATTTAAGACTAATCTGTTGTTAAATTCTCTTTATTTGTCTTGCAATTTGAGTGCGATTAGCTGGCTACGCTTCTTCCTTGAGGTCAGGACAAGGATTCAACACACGGGAAGAATTGGAGGTAGGTGCTAAACCTGCAAATTTCAATTTGTGTGCAAAAGAGAGAGGCTTGTTTTTGCATTTTTGTCATTCTGTTTGAGGAAAATTTTTACAGTTTCAATTTTCTGCATGTTCGTTTTATTTTCTGTTCTTAGCTTAGTTTAGTTTTCTGCATCTTTAATTTTGTGCATTTTAGTTCTCTGTTACACCTGCATTTTAGTTCTCTGTTAAACCTGCACCTGTAAAGAAACTGAAATCCGTACACACACATGAAGATTGAACATTTCGAATTTGCTGCAAATCTCACAACTGCACATGCATTGAGTTCCCTGCACATGTATTGAATTCGCTGTAAATCTCACAGCTATACACGCATTGAGTTCACTACACACACACTTTAAAAAAGAAAATAATAATAATAATAATAAAGAAGGCGGTTGTGAGTGAGCAGCGCACCGCGCGGAGAGACCCACACACCGCACCATAAAGACCGTCACCGCACCGCCGGATAAGGTAGTGCCCAAAAAAAATAAATCATTTTCTACTGCAAAAATTTGGGAGGTTATCTAACTTTTCGAGAGGAGTTAGAAAACACCCATCGTCAAAATTTCGGTCCCGGAACCATTTTCCCATAGTGAGTCAGTATGGGAAACTGGTAAATTTTAGGCGATTTTTGATCCAAAAAAATACGGTATTTTTTTGGCCTAATGTGTTCAAGCGGGTTCAAAATGGGTTCTGGCAAAGTTTGAGCCAACTTGAAAATTTTTGGATTTTTTGAAAAAATAAAAATAAAAAAAAACCTTAAAATTTGACCTTATGCACTTGCGGTCGGGACGTCATATAGACACTCCCACAGGGTCTAGGGCACCTTCCAGAGTACCTACGTAGGAAAGTGGGACCCAATCGGTAGGAAATTTGGCAGAGATCGTTGAAACCTCTTCCGAATCCCAATCTGATACCCTTTCTAGGACAACTAGCTCATTGTCTATGGACAATCTAGGGCCGTCAAATAGTCATCCCTTAGCCCCAAATAGGACACCCACAAGATCTTTTTTAATCCATTTGAAGCCGACACCATGGGGTTACCACTCAATGTGAGGCTTCAATATGTCTACACGAATGCTCAAAGAGCTGAGATCTTTAGGGATCCACAACAACGGTATCTTGTTAAGATCGCAGACTTTTTCTCAGAGCTTGATAGAGCACCTCTAGTCAATGACCAGGGTAACATGTACATGGGTGGAGATGGTGTTTGCTCTACGAAGTCACCTATCATCCAGAGAATGTAAACAAATTAGGAGAGCTCTCTAAGAGTGAGTTCCTAGATTTTTTAAAGTCTTCTGGAGCAAGGGAGTCTAGAAATGATTGGCTCATTGAGCCGGACATGCCTGGACCATCCAATGCCCAGTCCTCAAAGCCATCCATAGATGATTTACTTTGTGTAGATCTAAATTTGGAAAGGGACAGGAAAGGCAAGAGCAAAATGGATCAGGGGCCTCAGAACCAATGGGAGTTTGTACGACAAATTCCAGTGACAAAGGTCTTTCAGGATGACCCACTTCAAGAGGTCTATAAGGACTCTTTAGAAGGATATTATGCCACAACTAGATTGCTAGAGCTAGATCTTCCTCTAGCACTTGTGGTGGTAGTCGAGAAGCTTGCAGGACACAAGAACCGAATCATTGATAAATGGGCCAATGAATACCGAACCTTAGATTGGAAGGAAATTCGTGAGCTCAAGTGGAGAGGACAACCATTATTCATGAAAGTGTTCTCAACTAATACAGCTAAACCAGGAGAGACAGCCTTTCTTGGAGAAACTGTTGCTCCTCCCCTAAGAGAGTTCACTAGAGAGGGACCCTCAACATCAAAGTGGACCACTGCAAGTAGCCCAACTCTAGCACCAAGATATTATCCTACACCAAAAGTGCGACCACAGATCACACCACAACAACGTTTCTCTCACTATGAAAATCGGAGGGTAGGGGAGCCAACTCGGCCTCCCATAAATGCACCTCCTGAAATGCGGGTAACAAGATCTTTGGAGGGGGTTGGTGAGGCAGGTAATAGGGGACCCACACCAATTTGGGATGTGTGTGGACCATGTTACCAAAGAGAGGAATAGTTCCCACTGAGAGTGAGAGACCGTAGGCCCTATGATGAGTATTCAAGACAAGTAAGGCCATCAACTCTTCAGAAACTGGTAAAGAAGTACGAAGGGTCGGGAGATCCATATGACCATGTAGCAGCATTTAGGCAAGTAGTTCGAGCTGAGCAAGTGACTGACAAGCATACGCAAATTGAAGGATTTGGGCTCACTCTTGAGGGAAAGGCCCTTGCTTGGTTTCAGGCACTAGAGGCTTTAGACAAATCTTCTTTACGAGTTTTGGAAGAGAGATTCATTGCTGCTTTTTCCTTGATGGGGATTCAGCATGACACAGTAGCAAACATCTACTCTTTCAAGCAAGGCGAGACTGAGAGTGTTAGAGACTGTGTAAATAGGATGAAGCAGTACATTAATCGTTGCCTAGAAGATGAGAAGCCCACCCAGAGTCGATTAATTTCTCTCTTCTTAAAAGGACTTAAAAATTCAACACTGCACACACATCTCTATGCAAAGAAGCATACAAATTTCAATGAGTGTTGCCATGATGCTATGGATTTCACAGATAACTTCAAATTCCAAGATGGTTCTGGCCCTGAGGTGCAACCTAGGGATTAGTGGGGTGATGACCAAAGTTCAGGGTCTAGCGCACTAGTAAATCCAGACCAGATAGCTAACCTAGTACTAAGGAGATTGGGACAAACCTATCGCCCACCCATGTAGCCACAACAACAGCAGCAGAGCGAATGAGGAGTGTACTACCTACAGGCCCTCATCTTTGTGGAGCATGTGGCGGTAACCATAAAACCGAAGAATGTAATACCTTTTCTCCTCTAGTCACAAACCAACCCACAAAGAAGTAGTACCAGGCCTGTGCTTGGAATTATACCCACACCACAAAGGAATGTACTCGCATTGCAAGAATGAGACAAGAACGTGAGCAGCAAAGGGGTGCAGTGGCTCCACAAATGCATCAATAGTACACTAATTTTGAATGTAAGCCTCCGATGGCACAAGAGCAAGCACGACCTGTACTTGGAGCTCAACCTCCTACTCCTGGGACTGCTCCTCTAAGGTTTGTTGACTACGACAATTCAAATATGTGTAGAGACTTGGTAAACCCAAGCTATGTGGAGGAGGAATATGCATCATATTCATCCAAGGAAAATCTCTTTGAAAGTCCCGCATATCCAAGACAAGCACTGGAGCCTCAACCAGGGGAACAAAATTCTTTGATGTTGCTAGGCGGCTACCAACCTAGGACTCTAGGCCCCTCAGGTCAATGGCAGCAAAGGAAAGTAGAAGCCAAACTGATGGACCCCTGTTATGAGTGCAGAGAACCCCATTGGGCTCGTGATTGTCCACATCGCCCAAGGCAAGTAGCTCGATCCAATACAACAGTACCACAGTTTCCACCAATTGAAAGATATTGTCTAGGGTGTTGTGTAGAACACTTTCCAAAGGATTGTTTGTTGAAACCACATGAGGAAGTCACCTCTCAACCAAAGGTCTCACTCAACTTTGTAGGGGCAGTTCCATCGCCACCTTCATCAGAGAATGAGGATGTCGTGCCACTTAGAGTCATGACTAGATCACAGACACAAAATGTCGAAATGCAGACTGATGAGACACCTCGAACTAGGGATGCAAAGGCAAATCTAGTGGACAAGACCCTACGTTCCAATAGAAAAAGGACCACTAGGAGGAAAAAGAACCGCAACAAGCAAACTAAGAGTGCATCCAGTAGTTCTCAAGAAGTTTCTAAACAAAACATGAGGGATCAAGCTTTTACATCCCAAGAAGTGCATGAGGAGCATCAACCTCACCTGGGCCTAGTGCTAAACAAGATGAGGCTAGTACAATTGAGGATAGTTCTGGGGGTTCTGTTTTTATGGATAAGGTGAACGAGACTCTAGATGCCATCATTGATGCTCATAGAAGTCGCATTGCAGCTTTATCTGAGCTACCCAAGAAGCTTCAAGAATACCCAAACCCTCGTGAGGAGAAGATCAATCTAGCTGTACATCAGCAACTCATTAGGGAAGCTCAATCAATACTTGAGGGCCCACCTCCACCTATTCCTCGAGACCCAACCTCTCTTAAGCCAACATTAGAAACCATACCAGAAGTGTCATCAAGTTGGGAAATTAAAAGTGAGCTGATCTCACAAGCTCATAGAGCGAAAAGTATGCACCAATTGACACCCCATTGAAAGAAGGCATTCTGCCGCCACCTAGTCTTACCTTCCCATGCAATGATGAAGTTATTGATGCTAACGAGAACATGGAAAATGAGATGTGGGCAACAGTTCATGAGAAAGTTAATGAGAATATGTCCTCTATTATCTCACCTCCATTCTCTGAGGTGGATTTTACTAGGGGCACAGAAAACAACTTTAAACGCCCAAGCATCCAAGAGAAAGTTCAAACAATTGTTTCTCCTAGAAGTAAGCATACGATGAAAACCTTACCATCTTATTTGGGAGAATATGAGAACTGTTCTCAAACCTTGAGGATACCCTCCATGCATAGAAGGTTGACAAAGGAGATGGATATGGGAATCGTGCAAGCTATTTTGTCAGCACCAGTGGCTTGTACCATACCTTTGCTTGATTTGATAAAGCTTCGTCCCCAGAGTTGTGGAATGATATTGCCACATATTTGTCAAAGCAGGTATTGCTACAAAAGGGTCACCATCATTGTACTATACACCCTGAGACAAAGCATGTTATGCCAGTTCCTATCAACAAAGTAGGAAAATTTTGTGAGGACGATCAGGGAAATGCTACCCTCCCATTAGAAGTGCAAAAAGTAGCTTCAAGTGCAATACTTGATAGTGGTGTAGGAGTGGGCATTGTGACAAGGTCCATTTGGGAAAAGTTGGGCAAACCAGCTATTAGGAGTACCAGGATGCGCTTGCAGCTAGCAGATGGAAGCTTAGAACATCCCATTGGGCTGCTAGAGAACATATTGGTCACCACATGTGGGATTGAATATGAGCACACATTTGCAATAGTGGATTTTGGAAAGCACCCAAACTATGAAGTGATATTCCATTCATGCGACAATTTCAAATGATTCAAGATTGGGGATACAATTATTTGTACCTCCGACATGATTCTGTCATCACGAGGGTCAACCTAAAGAATCACTCATATCGTGATGTAACAAGGTCTCCAATAGATGAGTTTGATTCTGCTTCATCTGAGGGCTCAAGAGTTACATTGTCAGATGGGCGAGAAGATCTGTGGATGTGTGGAGCCTCATGTAGGGATTTCAACACTGAGAGACTTAAGGGTAATCGAAGTGTATCAGATGAGGCATACATTCCACAACCCTTCCCTGAGCACTTAATTGATCCACTAGAATGGAGTCATGTCCTTGCAACATTATCGACATGTGCTTTACCTAAGCCTCTTATACGAATGGTATAACCATGTGACCTTCTAGATGATTTGTACTATGGGGATGCATCCACAACAGCACTACATGTTGAGGAAGTCTCAGTGGAGGATTTAACACTCGAATCTGCTAATGATGCTGATAAGGAAGATGGATGGGACTCTGATTTGGTTGATGATGTGATAATTCCCGAGGAAGAGCTAGGAAAGGCATGCCTACTCTTGATAGGAAGGGAGGTTCAAGTAGAGATCCCTCGAAGCCGACCTAAACATAAATGCTGTAAGAGCCATAAGAGAATCCGTAAACAAGATGAGAGGGAACGATGTGAGAGAATACAAAAAGAAGATGAGGAGTTTAAGAATGAACACTCTCGACCACCACCTCACTTCTCAGGAAAGAATGGATATCTATACTATGTCCAAGCACAAGATAGTATCAAAGACCAAGTAAAACGATCAGATGGATTCCAACTAGGAGAAAAGCTAAAAACTGTTAGCAAAAATCGTAAAAAAACGAAGAAACCAAAACCAAAACTCAAGTTTCAAACCGATTCAAAAGAGAGTGTCGGAAGTGCAAAGATAACGGTTGAACAAAAAAATCTGATGCAAGATTGCAAAAGAGAGCTCAAAACCGCATGGTCTTCAATTAGTGATGACTCAAGTGGACAAGAACAAGGTCTCAATGTTCCCCCCAACTTCACACAGTACACTCTTCAAGATCGAAAGATTGTTCTTCAATAGCCCATGCGACAAAAGCCAAGCATGCCAGGGGTTTCATATGATGGTCCAGAAGATGCAAAAAAGTTTGATATCGCTAAGCCAGGAGAAGAGCCTCGCTATGTGTGGATTGCCACAGACTTGTCCTTAGATGAGGAGAAGTTATTAATTCAAACAATAAAGGAGTATCACGATGTTTTTGCTTGGAGTTATAAAGACCTCAAAGGAGTAGATCCAAGCATATGTCAGCATACAATTCCATTGCGAGAGGATGCAAAGCCTTCCAAGCAACGTCCTTATACTTACAATGAGAATTTTGCACGAAAGATAAAAGAAGAAATAGACAAGCTCTTAGAGGCAAAATTTATCTATGAGATTGAACACACTGAATGGGTCTCCCCTATTGTAGTGGTGCCCAAGAAAAATGGAAAACTTCGAGTATGTGTAAACCTCAAGAAGGTAAATGCAGCTACTGTACGTGATCATTACCCACTTCCAATCATCACGGATCATGTTTTGGAACGAGTTGCAGAGAAAAAGGTATATAGTATCTTGGATGGATTCTCCGGTTACAATCAAGTGTCAATTGATCCAAAGGATCAACACAAGACAGTCTTTGCTATTGAAGATGGCATCTTTGCCTATCGTGTTATGCCATTTGGTCTAACAAATGCACCAACAGTTAATGAGTCATGTATTCAAGGAGTACCTTAGGCAATTTCTTGAGATCTTCATGGATGATTTATGTGTTCACTCACAAGAGCGTGATGATCATATAGAACACCTCAGACTTGTGTTTCAAAAGTGTCAAATTTATCGTATAGTTGAATCCTGACAAGTGCAAATTCATGGTAAGACAAGGAAAAATTTTGGGCCATATTGTTTCTCGCAATGGGATTTCAACAGATATGGATAAAATTGATGTCATTGTCTCATTACCTCGGCCTATCAACCCTAAAGGGTACAAATATTCATGGGACATTGTGGCTATTATCGTCGATTCATCTACATGTATGCTGTCCTAGCCAGACCATTATATGCTCTTTTGGTAAAGTTTAATTGGACTGATGAGTGTGAGGAATCCTTTAAAAAGTTGAAGCAAGCATTAGTGACTGCACCCATCTTACGGGCACCAGATTGGAACCAAATCTTTCATGTCCATATTGATGCTTCAAACTTTGCAATTGGATGTATTTTGGCTCAATCGGGAGAACATAATAAGGATTTCCCAATCTCATATGCTAGTCGACAGTTGAACAATGCTGAGAAGAATTATACCACAATAGAAAGAGAAGGTTTGTCCATGATATATGCAGTGAAAAAGTTTCGCCATTACCTTTTGGCAAACAAATTCATATTTTTTGTGGACCATAGCACTGCCATATTTGGTGAATAAGCCTTGTGCAACTGGAAGGATTGTGAGGTGGTTTGTCATCCTTCTTGAGTTTGATTTTGAAGTGGCAGTCCCAAAAGGAAGAACTTATCTAAGGGCAGATCATTTGTCTCGAATCACCTCTGGAGAACCTCCTGTGGGTGTGGATGATGAAATGTTAGATTCAACACTTTTCCTTGTAGAGACAGCTCCTAAATGGTCTGAACCCATCTTAGAAATTTTGACAAGTGGGCAGATACAACTAGCGGGTTCTAATGTGGACCTATGGTGACCATTCAAGCTAATCTCAGGGAGATTATATCGTCAGGGTAATGATGGAGTGTTGCGGCTTATACCTAACCCTGACCAATATGAAGAGATCTTGGAATGGGCACATGAGGGTATTGGTGGAATCCATGCATCAGCTACTACTTGTGTGCGAAGTATAACTCAGGATGGGCAATGCTGGCCTACCATGCATGCGGATGCTGAAAAATTTGTTCGTAATTGTGCTTCATGTGTCATATTCAATAAGCAATTCATAATGTCACACTATTCCAAATTTCAACTACACCAAGTTGGAGTAAGTATATTGTGGACTATCTTAAGCATTGTCATACTGATCTAACAATTCCTAAACATCGAGCGTGCTATTGAAGTTGAAGCGGCCAACTATATGCTGATAGAAAACCAACTCTACAAAAGGGGCAAGGATGGCAACTTGCGCATGTGTGTATGTGAAGCTGACTACTTGAAAATCTCGACTCATGCACATGCACGTGTTGGGGGTGGACACTTTTCATGCAATACCACAGCTAAGTTGATTAGGTGGACTGGGCTTTGGTGGCCAACCTTACAAATGGATGCCGAAGAATATGTGAAACGTTGTGACGATTGTCAAAGGACCAAACCTCCCATCACAAAGGACAATATGCCATTGCGGCCTATGTTAAGCACACGTGCTTTTGCCAAATGGGGTATTGATTTTGTCGGTCTCATTAAACCAGGTCATAGAGTTTTTACTTCAAGAATTTTTGGTAATTCACAAGCGTTCTGCACCATATCATCCCCAGACCAACGGTCAAGCTGAGAGTACTAACAAGATTCTCTGCACAGCACTCACAAAGATTGTTGAGGGACATAGGACTGATTGGGAGCAAAAGTTGCACTCAGTTCTTTGGGCATATAGAACAGCCTATAAAACATCTGTGGGCACAACCCCATTTGAGCTTGCTTTTGGGCTAGATGCAATTCTTCCCATTGAATTCCTTGTACCTACTCTATGAGTTGCTAAACAATTGGACTGGACTGGTCATGAGCTTTCTCAATGCATTGATGAATTGGAAAAGCTTGATGAGACCCGCTTTTATTGGCGGTAATGGGGATGTATGCCGAGAAGAGGAGACAAAAGAAATGGTATGATCGAAATGTAACAACTGGCCGATTCAAAAAAGGGGACCTTGTGCTCTTGTACACACTTAAGAAGCATAAGAGAAAGTTCAAGAAACGTGGCCTAGGACCGTTTGTGACTAATGAGCTTACTCCAAGTGGTGCGGTGTGTTTAGAGACACTAGAAGGTGAGCAAATGCCTAACTTCGTTAATGGAAGTTGTCTCAAGAAATACAATGCACCACTAACTGAAGCCATGCTTCAACAAATGCATGCTGCCCACACAGGGAAAGAAGCACATGACCTACTTAAATGTCAGGCTCAAGAAGAGGCTAAAGCTAGAGTTGCAAAAGCCAAGGAGCGTCGCAAGGCTTTTGTGTTGGCCTTACAGCTGGCTACTGATGAACAATATGTCGATCCTTTCAATATTGAAGTGTGTCTTCATCTTCATGAGACTACCTACTTTGTCTATGCCTTAATTGACTCTGGTGCAGATTATAATGTTCTCTCGTTTGACACATGGATAGCCTTGGGACAACCAACACTTGTGCACATTCCTATTGACTTTTTTTTTTTGGAAAAACGATCCTTCTATTAGTTAATGAGAAAACGCCATAAGGCTACAAAGCTCACCTCACAAGGAGGGATAATAAACACAGTGAACACCGGCGGAGCTCCACCCCCGTGGTGGCTTACCTAGTAGTACATGCGGGAGGTGAGAAGAGCCAAACTGGAGGCCTGTAGTGCCAAGTGACATCCTCGCCCCTCGCGTCGATGAGGAAAGGGCTAGGCTGCCAAGTGCGGAGGAACGCCTTGCGGGGCGACCTCTCATGTGATCCGAGTCGCCCTGAAGTTTCCCCTCAAGGTGTGAATGATGTCCACCCAAAGGGCCTGTATGACCTCCGTCGGTGGAGTCGCCTCTGGCGGTCTATGGCCTCCCTGCATCGGGCTCTCCATATGTGCCAAGCCGTCATGTTGCTGATCAACTCCCATCTGTGCTCGTCCCCCTCCTGGGAGACTGCCGAAGAGAAGTCTGGCATCGGAACCACCACCATCGCCCTGTCAGAGACCTGGATGGTCACACTTCCAAGGACGTCCTCGTATCCAAAGGCCGGGCCGCTGTCCGTGGCCCAAGCCACCGCACCCCACGTCGCCATCATCTCACCTGGCGAGCCTGCAAAAACCATCCTGAGAGCGCGCTGCCAGACCTGTTGTGCCTGTGGGCAATCCCATAAGCAGTGCCGCTGCGACTCCTATGCATGGCCGCACCGAGGGCAGGACGCTGGGTGTCTGCCAAAAGCTAGCCAAGCCCCCACAGCCAGTCCTCTATATGCGTTGTAAGCTAGAGAAAAAGCGTCACCTTCCCGGGTCGGAAGCTGGCCCAAAGGTGTTGCCAGAAGTCCCTAAGGAAGGCAGGGGAGAGCCCCTGCCGCCAATGCTCGATCGCCGTCGGGGTGCCCGCTATCCTGTGCCTCTGGATCCGCCGCCCGAGCCTCGCTGTATACTGAAAAAGGGGGTGCGTGGGCTAGTAGGGGCGGAGTAGGGATCTTGCCAAAGCCACTCGCCTGGATCCCAGTGAAAGAGGCCTGCTGTCCCAAGCCCATAATCTCCAAGAATAGTCCTCCCCTATCGAGGTCGGTGAGGGGTCTACATGCCACTGTCTCTGATGAAAGCCGACCACCCGCACCCTCTGAAAGATACAACCCTGGAAATCATCCAAATCTAGTCGGGTCCTCTGAAGCTGGCCTCCCTCTCCCACCTCGAAGGTGAGTGGGGCGACTCCCTCTGCTGAGCCGCAGACCGCTAGAAGGATCTCATGCCGAGTAAAGACGCCCATCCACTATGGAGGTGGAGGGTCTTGTACTGGAGTCCGCCACTCCCGGGGGATGGCCGCCTCAATGTCCTGCCTCATCAACTCTCTGCCCCTCATCCCGATGAGTCTCCTCTCCTGAACCTCTAGAGGCAGCTGCTGAAAACATATCCAGTCATCTAGGGACTGGGCTGGGCCAGAGCTCAATGGGCCCCACGACACGTGAGATTGCGATCCAACCATATGACCACTGGGAAGCCAGATCAAGGGGTTCCAGATCAATGGCTGCCTCAGGCACTCCTCATCGGTGCCCGGGGTAGTTTGGAAGAGTGACGGCCTCAGATGCTCCCAGGCCCTCAGAAGGCTAGCTGCAAAACGCTCCTCGAAGCCAAGGCCCACTCCTCTGGATCGCTCCTCTGTAAAGATCCACCTGATGCTGGGGGTCTAGGGGCCGCTAAGAGAAGGAGTGCGGCTGAGAATCCTGGAAACAAGAAACTCCTTCCACGGCTCAGCTCTTGGTAGGAGGCCACAAACCACCAACTTGCCTAGCAAAGCTCGGCTCTGACAAATAGGATCAACTATGCCTAGGCCGCCTCTCTCCCTCGGCTGGGTGATCACAGCCCATGCCACCTTGGCCCTGGCGGGCCGCCCGTCGCTACCGGACCAAAGAAAGTTCCTGATGAGCCTCTACACCTGGCCAATGCACGCCCGAGAGAAGGCCCAGCAAGAAGTGATGTACCACATGGTAGCTGGGTGATCACAGCCCATGCCACCTTGGCCCTGGCGGGCCGCCCGTCGCCACCGGACCAAAGAAAGTTCCTGATGAGCCTCTGCACCTGGCCAATGCACACCCGAGAGAAGGCCCAGCAAGAAGTGATGTACCACATGGTAGCAAGCAGAACCTGGTTGGCCACAACCACTCGGCCAGCCAAAGATAAACGAGCGGTACTCCAATACAGAAGCTTCTTCCGAATGCTCAGAAGAAGGGGGGCTATCTGCTGCTCCGGAGATATGTCAATGCCCACATAGCATCCCAAATAGCGCACTGTAGTGCCGGGGGCAGCCCCACTGAAACCCATCATCAACTGGCCTCCAAGTCGGGGGGGCACAGAACTGACCCACAACCCACATCAGTTGATCAAAGCGCCCGAAGCTCTGCAAAACCTGTCCATGGCTGAGGCGAAGCGGCGGAGGTTCTCCTCCCCTCCCTGAAGATAGACAGTAGTGTCATCCGCAAACTCCGAGTCTAGGAGCTCCTCCCGAGGTGCGGATGGGGAGCTGGAGGCCCTGCAAACCTGTATCCTGTGCCATCAAGAAAGTGCTCATGGCCTCCGCCACAAAAAGAAAAAGAAAGGGCGCCAAGGGGCACCCCTGCCGCACCGAGCGCGAGAGCTAGAACCTCTCTCCGCGCACGCCCTGTATCAGCACCTGGCTATGAGCCGATGTGTAGAGTGCAGAGACCCCACGGATCCACTGAGGGGGGAAGCCCATCCTCTCCATAGTGCCTTCCAAGAAGGCCCAGTCCACCCGATCATATGCCTTCTCGAAGTCGAGAAGGAGCACTACCAGATCCTCCTGCCGAAATCTAGCCAAAGCGGTAGCCTCCCAGAAGGAGAAGATGTTATCCAGGATGCTCCTATCCTAGATGAAGCCTGTCTGCGTGGAGTGGATGATGTCCGAAAGGTGAGGCTGAAGCCGCCTACTAATCACCTTAGCTAGGATCTTGTAGGCCGTGCCTAGCAAGGTGATCGGTCTCCACTGTCTAATCTCCAGTCTGTCTCCTCCCTCTTTGGGGATCAAGTGAATCAACCCCTCTGCCATGCTGTCTGGTATGTCTCCCGATTCCATGATCTTCTGGAATGCCAATCTGAAACCCCTAAGCAATAGACCCCAGTACCTCTGGAAGAAAGCCACTGAGAGACCGTCCTCTCCAGGGCATTTGCCCCGAGGAAGTGCCTGAAGAGCCGCCTCCAGTTCCTTATCCGAGAAGGGGGAGAGAAGGGAGTGCTGCAAATGGGCCGGCACAACCGGTCTCGTGAAGCTCCAGACTGCCTCCCGAGCCTCTCTCACCCTATCATCTGCTGGCTCAACAGAGAGCAGATCCCTATAAAAATCTGTGGCGATCACCCGAACCCTGGGGGGATCCACCACCACTTGGCCATCAGCCTGCCGAAGATGCCTGAGACCCTCTCATTTGAAGCGAGGCCCTGTCGCCTCAAAGAAATCTCGAGTCACTCTGTCTCCAGCCTGTGTCCAAAAAGAAGCCCGAGCATGGAATCGGAACTCCACCCTCCTCTCCTCGATGGATCTGATCTCTGTGCGAGCTGACTCCATCTGCTCTGAAATCCAAGGGCTCGTAGGCTCCCTCTCTTGAAGTCTTTGAAGGGAAGCTAGACTCCTCCGCAGGCTCCTCTTATGCTCTCTGAAAGCCTCCAGACGGTCCAGGGCAGCCTGTCTGAGCATCCTACTGATCTCCTGCAAACCCCTATCAAGATCGCTGGCTGCCGATCCTCTCCTGAATTGAAGCTCCTGCCAAAACTGCTCAACTCTAGTCGCAATCTCGGGCTCCTCTATGAGACAATCTGGAATCCGGACGCTCTGGCCTCGCTCTCCTCTCATAGGGTCATCGATCTGGAGAAGCACTGGAAAGTGGTCTGAAAACGAGGAGCCTGCAAGAATACCCATAGTGCCACCTCTATCGCAAGCCCACTCATCAATGTAAAACCTGTTGATGCGGGAAAGGTTAACTCCTGTGGCCCGTCTATCCGAGCGCAAGAAAGATAAACTCCCCTGCAACCTGCCAAACTCCGAGAGAGTCCACGGATCCTGGCCTCTCACCTACAGCACTAGTTCCTCCCAGGCAGCAAGCTCTGGCCCATGAATGGTCTCCTGGCTGCCCCCATCCTGTCCTCTGCATCCTCCAGCATGTTGCAATCCCCCCCTAGGCACCAATGGTCTGCCATGGGGAGGGATTGCCTAATGGTGCTCCAGAACTCAGCTCTCCCGGTCGCCCCATTAGGGGCGTAGAAGTTGAGGAAGCCAATGCGGTCTTCCCCAACCCGAAGGATGATCCACTGCGCTCGACCCTGGACCAGAGTGCCACAATCCACAACCTCGAATGGAAGCTGCTCGCTGTGATGACTGAGATGCATACTCCACCTTGGTTCCCCTGGGAGCCATATGCCGGTGACCAAAAAGTGTGACTCCTGCCTAGCAAGATCTTCCCGCAGGTGCGAGTATGCCCGGCAGAAAGGTGGTGCTCCTGGATGAAAAGGATTTCTATGGGTCCTCCAACGAGATCCCTCTGGATCTCCTGGCGAAGTCTGCCCCGACCAATGTAGCAGCGAGGTCCACCAAGACCTTAGATGTTCCATGAGAGGATCCTCATGGATGAGCTATGGCAAGTGAAGCAGCCACCACTGGCTCACCCCTCTCAGCCGGCCCGGATGAGCTCCCCTCCACTCTGTGAGTCTTGGGCGCTGGCTTGGAGGGAGAATAGTCACTGTCTGTCCGGGTGCGGAGTCTCTCCAAAAAGAGGGTGACCTGTCTCTGTGTCCAGCCCCACTCCACCTTCGCCCTGTCCAAGGGCATAGGCGTGAGACCAATCCTCTGCATATATGTATCTAAAGGTAGGCTGCACCCTCGGGGCGGCGTGGAGGAGAATCAGTAGCACCGCCTCAACTGAGGTGTGGACCGGATCCGCCCGCCAATCTCCTATACCAAACAAGCTCATGCGGGCTGAGTGTAATCGGGTCTGCAATAGGTCCGTAAGCCCCAAGTCACTGAAGTGGTGAGAAAACTCCAGTATCCGATCATGCAAAACTTCCTCTACAGAGTTGCAATCCCATGCTGTGTCTGGGGCAACACTGAGAGGAAAGGAGAAAGCCACCATGCTGCTCACCGCTGAAGGAGAACGAGAGGGATGGCACACCACGCAAACTCGCAAGGGCGCGACCAGTGTCTCGAACGGGCCAGCATCCAGCTGGAGACACCTGAAAAAACCGTAATCCACTGGGAGCCCCATCACTCGCGGGGGGCCCCCTAGGGGAGGCTGTGGAGAGAACTCTGTGGTGGCGGGCGAAGCTAGGATTGCCATCTCCACGGGCCCGGAGTGGCGGTGGAACAGCCGCTGAACTGAACTCTGGCCTACCCAGCTGCGCTGCCCTGGGGCAGTGGGTGGTCTGGAGGAGTATCCTGGAGAGGCCGAGGGAGGGATGGTGGCTCGCAGAGAGGAGGGGGGAGAGCGAGGAGAGGATGGAGAGGCATCTGCCAGAGGAGAGGAGTCAGGGGGCCGTCGGGGGAGGCGGGAGGGGGGGGCTAGGGGGGAGAGGGGGGAGTGCTCTCCGAGTGAGGGGAAGAGGGGCCGGGGGGTCGCAGAGTGCGGCCCGGGATCCTTAGGAATCTGCTCCATGGAGGGGGCGAGGCCCCCCCGCGGGGGGAGGCAGGAGTGGGGTCTCCACGTGGGGGGCTCCACCGGGGCCTCAAGGAGCACTGAGACTGAGTCCTCATCCATCGGGGTGGGACCTGCTGGCCGCCTGTCCCTGACTGGAGCATAAGTGCGGGTAGGTGCCTGGACGCCAGCCGGGGTTACCTGTCCGCCAGCCTGTGCTGCCTGCTGGCGTCTGCGAGGGTCCCTAGGGGCCGGGCGTTTCCGTCGCGGTGAACCTCCTGCCATCCGCCAGCCTCCTGGGACTGCGCGGCATCCTCTACCGGGGCCTGCTCGTCAGATGATGGCGCCTGCTGAGACGAGCCAGGGATGTCCGGTCTCTGAGGTGGATGGCCACCCCTCGGGCCTCCTGAAGGGGGTCCAGAGGCGGCAGAGCGTGAAGGATGAACCCCCTTGCGGGGACAGGCGCGTGCGAGGTGGCCCATCTCCCGACAGATGTAGCACTAGCCGGGGAGGCCCGAATACTCCACGCGCTGTATCAGATGTCCTCCAGAAAGACAAGGGAGGAGGATCGTCTTCGGGAGGGACTCCGGTGACTGAACCACAACACAAATGGCCGGGAGTCCTGCTGCCCGAGCTATCACTGAGGCCGCTGTCTGAGGCATCTCCACCACCTGCCCGAACGCCTTGCCAATGGATGACAAGAGGGGCAAGTACTCCCTGCGGAGTCCAGGAAAGCAGATAGTGATGGGGAAACCTGTCGCGCCTGCTTAGCGGGTCAGAAGTAGGGTCGAAACCATGAGTCCATCATGCCAGGAACGCCCGGGATGAGCGGAGGGCAATGGGGCTCCGAGCCAGCACCGTCTGAGCTGCCTGGGGGGGACTCGAAATCCACCTGGTAGTAGCCACGTCCCAAAAAATCGACGCTGACGATCTTGGCAGGCACGCCAACGAGGCTGCCTTGTAGAAGGTCGCGAAGCTCTCTCCGCATCGGACGGCTACCCACTCTCTCGGGGGGGTCACTCACAAAAAATGTAAATATCACGTGCGTTCAACAGAAGCATATTTTTAATTTATGAAACTTACAGAAATATATTTACATAATTGTATGATTTAAAATTTTTTCAAAAAAATTTACAGATTCATAAAGAAAAGGGGATATTATATGGATAAAAAAATTCACAGATAAAGGATTTAAAATATAGGCCTTGAACGCACGCGATAGGGGTATTCTACATGTAGTGACCCCCCCGAGCCCACTCTCTTGCAGACCAAGGAGGAGGCCTCAAGAGCGGATACTATGGCAACAAACAACTGCTGATCTGCAGAGCTGTGAACTCCAGACGGAGACCGAAATCGGCAGGGGTAGTCGGAGCGGCTTCCATGGAGTCCTCCAGAGGGAAAAGGCAGAGACCGGGGTCACCAACGGGAGGGACACAGCCCTACAAGGAAACGGAGAGGCGGAAGGCGAGAGGATAGCGGAGCGGGGGGGGAGGGGGGAGCTGAGGCGGGGGAGCTAGCGGTGGGAGGAGGGGCGAGACGGAGGGGGAGGAGAGGGAGAAGGCGGGGGGAAGAGCCGCAAAGCAGAGGAGAAGGTGGGGGGGGGAGAGATGGCGAGGGAGAGATGCGTAGAAGGAGGCGGGGGGGGATAGCTGGCGGGGGAGGAAGCGAGGAAGGAGGCGGGGGAGGAGAAGGCGGGGGGGAGATGGCGGGGGAGGAATCGAGGAAGGAGGCGGGGGAGAGAGGCGCAGGAGAGGCAGGGGACAGGAGGGGAGAGGGGGGCGCACGACGGCGAGGAGCAGCAGGGCGGGAGGGGGATGGGGTGTAGCTCGCAGGAGCAGATCGACGCAGTTGATGTCTTCTACATTCCTATTGACTTACGAAGCTTCTCAGGTGACGATAACCCTATAGAGGAAAAATGTGTCATTATGATGTCCATTCAGGATCACCAGATGTCAGTTCCCTTTTATGTGGCTAGTAAGTCCAAGGCAGTGGTAGAGGCTGTTCTTGGTCGATCGTGGTTAAGTGCTACCAATTGTTCATTAGATTGGAAGAATAGACAATACAAATTGCAAATTGACTTTGATTGCATCTTGGGATCTGCTGCTCCACGAGTTTTATCATGTCAAAAGGGTGGTAGTTCTACCTTACACAACCCACTTTCAACATCTGCTCTTCAAGCTCCAAGACAAATGATGTGGATAAGCGATGAGTCCTCAAATGAGGGCCATGGCTGGCATGTTCCAACTACTCTAGTCACTGCTCAAAGAAGGCCAGGCAAGAAGGAATTGTTAATTTGGCTACCCAAAGATGCGTACAAACTTGTACCATCTAGCCTAGTTGCCTAAAAAGCATATCTTTTCCAAGCCTAAACCTCAGATTGTTACTCATTGGATCCCAAAGCATGTTCTTAAAGCACAAGGCTATTATGAGGGTGCAACAGCACTTTGGCTTCCCAATGCCATGGTTTGCTAGAGCCAGAAGAGTGTATCCACCAAAAGCCACTCTTGGTTTTTCATATCAGTGGGTGCAAAGGAAATCAACACAACCTCTTCAAGATAGGATAGGTGGTTGTGATAGCACCTAAAAATCTCCTTGTGTTGACCTTCCCCAAACATGTATTAAATCACCAGTTGTCGCAACTTCTCCTTGTTACACACTTCCACTATCAACTTGTGTACCTAAGACAAATCCAACTTTACATGAGTCTCCTTTGAGCATAGATTCTAGCACTTCACTGCCTAAATCCTCTTATCTTGCTCAAATTCCTCGACAATTGCTATCCTTCCCACCTCTTAAAAAGGACATACACAAAACCAAAGGTAAGGCATTAACACTACAATTGAAGCTCTTTGGTAGATCAGTGTTTGAATAGCCTCACTTTTACTAATGTGGTTCCTTATGCCTTTACAGGATTGTGTTCTTTTTTGAGATGATCTTATCTACATTATTTTTTATAGGGGTTGTAATAATGGATATGAATGTATAAAGTTTGAAGTCTCTAAATTTCATTGTTCTATGCCCAGATACCTCCTGATGGATACTTGGCGAGATACATGTCCACCATGCATTGACCCTGATAGTACTCAACCTGAACATCGCGGGGGTTATAGTGCTCCTCCTTTTCAAACTCATTCTAGGTACTTTTATGCTCCCTTAGGTGAAAATTGCTGTGGGCATCACTTTGTCACTTTATTCTATCAACAGCATCATCCATTTCCACATTGTCAAGAGTGTGCATGACTCGTATTAGGAGAAGCTTCACACATTTTCTGGCTATGCCGCTCTTACTTTCGACGATATGGCACGGGCTTAATGAAACAAATTGTGGGAATTACACCCCAACGCCATAACCTTCTTGATGTGAGAGTACCAGACCGAGGACCAAATCAACGTAGATTACCTTAGGAGGTTCAAGCACAACAATGGAGGGATACATGCATAAATGACTTGCAACCACCTATCTTGCAAGCCCTCCTTTCCCCAGCCTCAACTTGTCAATTTTGGATCACTACTATGAGTACCTATATTGAGCAGTTCCAAAATCAAAATTGTCTGCTTAACCTTCCTATAGAACCAATGCCATATTTTGGCGAGGAAGCACTCCTTCCTCTACCACCTTCTCCAGAGGCCGATTTTTGTACAGGGTTGTCCTTACATCCTGAAGTGATTGATACCATCTTTCCAGCAGAAGTGGACACGGATCCACCACACCAGTGCAAGGGTAAGCTTATCAACTCCACAATAAGATCAACAAGCCAGGGCACTTTTCTCCCACTGGGTTTTTCCCCTCGGCTATATTCGGTGATTGGCACCAATAACAAATTTTATTCTTTTCTTTTCTTGTTTGTTAATAAGACATTTTGCAGAGATCTCAGCTAATCAAGAGCATACAAACACGCCCCAATAGTCCACCTACCGTGCACACAAATTAGGAAGGGGGGAGACATACAATGCCTACAAAGAGCAAAGAGAAGCAATCTGCACAACATCAGTAATGCATCAATGCAAACGCACAACATCAACGAGTACTACAACAGGTGTATTCAAATCATAATCTTTTGTTCTTTATGTGCTTTTCACTTTTGCATATATTGTTTGCATGTTCACACACAGTTGGCTGGTTTAAGTTTTAAATTAGTTGTTAAAATGTGGTGAGTGATTTCTAGATTCTTAGAGGACTTAGTAGAAGGTATTTCTATTTGAAGACGGTGTAGGATATATGCCAATGGAGTATGCCAAGTTCTTATGCTCTCGAAGTATATTAGTTATCCCTAGTGGTAGCTACCTCTTAGGTATAGGCTAGGTGCTAGGATTAATAAAAAATTTATGAAAATCATGCCCTAAAAAATATATACAAGTGAATAAAGACATGACGTGTCTACAGCCATGTGGAATGCTTGGTAGGACCTTGGGTTGTCTTAGCACTTTTGGGGCTGATGCCTTGGTTTCCATGGGGTGAACACTGACATCTAAAAAGATTCAGAAGAAGACCTTCAAGGACTCTATCGCCTTGATAGATGTTGGTAGAACTCTGGGGTACATTATGGGCCCTCGAGACCGATGCCCTCATCTTCATGGGGTACTCCTTATGTCAAAAAGAAAGAAAAGGGTCTGTCGCCCTTGAGATACTTAGCTCCCTTTAGATTCTCTTGGCGGAGGTCTCTTGGCCATTGCTTGGGTCTCATTGGGATGGAACCTTCCTCTTTATTCATCTTTTAACCACACACAAAAAAAAAATGAAGAAAGAAAGAAAGAAAGAAAAAAAAGGTCCAATCACCATTGCTCATATTTAGGAGTAGGGTTGCCACTTAGGAATAACTTAAATACTTGTAGGACATTGAGATTGCGGTCATAACGTGTGGTGTACAAGCACACTTGCCTTTGCATAGCACTATCTACCACTTAGTCTCACTTTGACTAGTCTTTACTCACCTCTTTTAGCACTCTTTAAAACTCTAATCGGCCTTTTACTTGCATGCTCACGTGTGAGATTGTCATTGCTGGTTTTTTTTCAATAAAAGGCTTTACTTGTCTTCCATTATTTTTTTGCAGCTTTTGTTTCTACCGCGCCCGAGGACGTACGCGATTTAGGAAGGGGGGAATGTTCCACGGGAACACTCACGGGAACACGGATTATGGAAGGAGGCCTGAAGCAATTAATGCGAGAGAGCGGGATTGTAGCCATGGGAACATAAAGACGCACATAATTTTTTCATGTTTTTGTGCCGAAGTGCAATGTAAATCGTTTTAGGCCAATGTGGGTTCTAAATGAGAGTTCTAAGTGTATTAAGCAAGGTTCACTTATGGGGTTGTCTGCCCATGTGTGAAAGAGGCCTAGGGTTAGGGTTAGTGACATCTCTACAAAAGAGATGTTAGCTAAAGAAAGTGGATGTTTTTGCGATTCTCATAAGCTATTGAGTGAAGCTCTTGAGCTCTCAAGCTATGGCAACTCTGTAACTCTCTCTCTATTGTAATCTAATGAGCATCAAGCTCAAATGAGTATAGCTCCACTTCTTTCTCTTAATCTGTTTTAGCATTATTGAAGTAGATTAATCTATGATTAGTTGAATGCTTCTTTCTTTCTCTTGTGTATGCTGCATGCTTGTAGTGTGTGTCTGTAGTCTCCATTGATGCAAGCTCTTGCCCACTTCATTGGCAATGAGTTATTCATGGATAGACTCTCTCTATGAGCTTGTGGGTTTGTGAATGTTACAATTTTTGCTTGATTAAGCTTGTGGGTTAGTAGATGCACGCTTATAGGTTTGCAGGAATTAGGGAAAGCTAAGATTTAATCAATGTTTGAATGGGATTAAGAGATTGCTATGCATTGCTTGTTCTCTTGATTAGTGTAGTGGATTTAAGGGATTGAGAGATTGATTGAGGTGTTGAATGGTTGAATCATCAAGTGGTGGTTTGTGTATGTGAACTCTCCCTCATGGGATAAGCCTTCATGCACTAATCGGGTCGAGTCCTCGGATTGACATTGTGTTTCTTAACACATTTGTTGATCGGTAGTACTCTATGAGCACTATATTGCACGGTAGAGAGAACCACTCTACAGCATGCATGAGGTCAAGAGGCCAGCAGGGCCCCACGCTATGCCCCTACCTTGGCTTGGGCAAGAGGGGCTATCGACTAGCCCCATGGCCCATGGACAGCTAGTCGACTGGGCCCCAAGCCCTAGAGAAGTTGTCAACTAGCTATGGGATAGCCCAGACAGCCAACCAAGTGGCTGTCCCAACAACCAACTAGTTTGCTTCGGGTGGCCAAACCATGCACAATCAAGGGGAAGCTCTAGTCCCGCGGATATACAGGACCCAATACAGTGTCTAGATAGCCCAGACAGCCAACCCAGTGGGGCTGCCCCACCAGCAACCAACTGGTTTGCTTGGCGTGGCCAAACCAGCCCTAGAGAAGTTGTCGACTAGCTATACGGGACAACCCAGGTAGCCAGTGTGGCTGCCCAGCAACCAACTGGTTTGCTTGGGGTGGCCAAACCATACACGATCAAGGGGAAGCTCTAGTCTCGTAGATATTCGGGACCCAATATTGTGTCCTCTTCTCCCTCCCTCCCTCCCTCTCTCTCTCTCTCTCTCTCTCTCTCTATTTTTTGCACATCTACTTCAGTTTTGTGCGCTATTTTTGTCGTTAAAGATTGTTGAATTCTGAGCATTAAAGTTACCGATTCGAGCGTGAAGCTTTTGCATGTCATACTGGGCAGCTCTCTATTGTTTTGGTGGTCTTCATCCCAAGACACTAGGAAGGTGTGGAGTTCCGCATTCAGCAATACAACAGTTCAGCATTCATAAGTCAGCATCATCATCATCACAGATCTTATTAGATCTTAGTTGTAACCATCTCATCTAATATAGTTGTATTGTATTTGCATTGAAACCATTCTCTATCTCTTAAGTATATTTCTAAGTGTAGTTTAGTTAAGACTAAGGTTGTTTTACTACAATCAATCTCTCGCATATCACACATGATTTGTGTATCTGGTTTGCAAATGGATGCTAGACTTCTATAGTGCATGTAGGTTTGCATCATGTAGAAAAGGGGGCTAGCCCATAGGGCTACCCGAGCAGAGCCTAAGGCTCTTCTAGTGGGCATGGGGTAGCCTAGAGCCACCCCAAGGGGCCAGGAAGGCCCCAAGCTGTGCCCACCAGCCCTTGCATGGCTGGGCAAGCTGGCGGTAGCTAGCCCTAGGGGCAGTGGCTCAGCAGTCGATAGGGTTAGGACCCTGCCCAGCCAGTCGACTGAGTGTGGGGCAATCCCACATTGTTTGTGCACGGCTACCCAGCAGCCTGGACACCCTCTCTCTCTCTCTCTCTCTCTCTCTCTCTCTCTATTTTTCCACACATTTACTTTAGTCTTTCAAACAAGGTTGCATATTATGACCTTGAATTATCTCTCCGATGCCTGAGTAGAATTGCACACTCCTGCAGAACACCTTGGTGGCTCCAGCTATCTCCGAACTCTCGCTCTCGAGCTGTGCGAGGACAAACTTCTTGCTGACCTCATCCTGGTCCCTGCATTTAACTGAAAACTCTATTTTTATTAAGCAAATCTTGTTGACTAGATTTTGCAATACTCTCATGATGGCTATCAAGAGACCTGACTTCCCAGATTCCGCCCATGGATATCTATGCACATGTAGAAGGAGATTGTATCTACACCTATAAGCATACACTCATAATCCACTAGTACATATACGCAAGATAAAAGATGCACACAATCACCATCATCACATTCTAAGTAAAATATAACATACTCAAATACAAATCCAAATGCCACCAACAGCAATAACAATAACATAATGTATCTCATAACGTCAAGAATGGCAACAACATAATATCGGACTATCAGGCATATAAAGCCGATAGTTCCATTAAACTATAGAAACAATATATTATAAAAGAGTACTTTAAGGATTGCATGTTCCTAAATATTTTGTTGAGCCCACTGCACTATATCAGCGAGCTCAGCACGAGCTCTTGTTTCTTAAGTGGAATTAATTAGCTGATTTTGTTTCCACTTACTGATGGCCTCTGAAAGCTTCGTTTGTGCTTTATTCATGTCAGCAAGAGATTCCCGCCATGCACTATTGTGCCCCGATAAAGATCCGCAACATATTGTTTCCTTTGACGAGTTGTGTGGTAAGCATCCATGTTGTGTTCATATGTGCACGCCAACATGATATCATTGACAATCTTTGTGAGTGTCTCGGGTCTAGCCATTGAATATAAACCTGTGAAAATTAATTACTTTGATTAGGCATTGATGGATTTTCCCACATAATATACTATGACCAAGAAGCTGCACTACTCTTATACCTTATTGCTCACACTCTGATATCTCTCTTTCTCTCTCTCTCTCTCTCTCACACACACATACACACACACATATTCAAATAAGTGCCCATGTGTTCACGGTGCCATGCTGATCTACTCCAATGCTGATGTAAGCCATGATTCTTATGCAAGCTATGCTTTATGGAGGAGTGATGCGCTAAATGAAATGATAGGTTTAGCTTATATGCAAGCAAGAGTATTTGCTATGCCGACAGCCCCCATGGGGAGGCATGTGTAGGGAAACCCACTAGCTTCCCAACCTGTCCTATGGCCTGGAAGCTATCCTTGATGGGTTGAAGCTATCCTTTATGGGTCACAGGCCATGCCATGGCCTGTGACCCAAGGCTTACCTAAATGCTCCTAATGCAAACAACTCCCTGCTGACACTTAGTTGATAATAGTTGACCACTGTTGACCCTTAGCTGACCCTATCACTAGTCAAGGTCATTGACTAGGGACATCATAACCACCATAACCAAACCACCATATCTTCAACATGACATTAACATCGAGGTCTAGAACATATCACCTAGAGCACTATAAACAGGCCAACACCATTATCTTGGCCGACCATCCGATAGTAGCCCACTCCCTCGGGCCGTGCCGTCACACAACCCTGGAGCTATGCCACAACCCCGCCCCCGCCATGCAATGAGCCCCCCCCTCTAGAGCCGTGTTGTGCTGTGACCCCACCAAGAGTGATGCGGTGAAACCCTCCCTCGGGCAGCGGCGGCGAGCTGTGCAGCGCCACAACCCAGCGTTGTCAAGAGTCATGCAATGGGCCCACCCCCTCCTAGACCATGCCATGCTGAGTTTTAAACTCCCAAATAATGAGATATTTTTATCTCTCCTCTCTCCTGTTTCAACTAGATCCAAAAAGTGCCCACTCTGCTTATCTTCACCATCGACACCACTCGAACTGTAGCCCTCTCTACTCCTCACCACCCCTCAGGTATTGTAGCACCCTTGTCACCGGAGCTTGCACCACTCAAGATGCAGCCCTCTTTACTCTTCATCACCATTCTGGTACTGTAGCACCCTTGTCACCAGAGTTTGCATCATCAGTGTTTCCAACTATTCGACAGTAGCCTGCTCTCTACTACTATACAACACGTCATTGTTTTTGTTAACATATTCATCCCCAGTTTCTACCCATGTTTGGAGTCCCCTTTTGATCCCATGTTTCTACCCATGTTTGGAGTCCCCATGTTTGGTTGTGGGCTGGCCACCCCTATTTTCGTGGCATTTTTTCCTTTTTTCTTGGTATTTTTCCCAAGTTGGGTGGTCTCTTTTGTCGATTAGCTCCATTTCTCCAGTAGGCCAGCCCCTTTTATGACCTATTTATAGGCGGGCTTACCTCCCTCATTTTTCATAGTGTAGTCTTGTTTTGTATCCCTCACTTTTATGAGACCTTTTATATCTCTTGCTCGGGTTTGCTTCATTGTAGTATATTGAGCATAGTTGCTTCATATCTCTCTCTCTCTCTCTCTCTCTCTCTCTCTCTCTCTCTCTCTCTCTCTCTCTTGCACTTCTTAGATCAGCACACTCTAGTGCTTATCTTGCTTTTGCTATGTGCACTCTTTCATGGTATCATTGCTCTAGGTTCATAGTTTCTCTGTTGCCCCTAGTTTTTTGCCCTATTTTTAACACCTTCATTTTTGCTTTTTCTTCCCCAGATATGCTCTTGGTCGACCTACCCCTTCTAGGCACTTCACCATTGCAAGCTCGGGGGGTTCACCTCAAAAACATTTAGTGTACCATGTGTGATCAAAAGGAGGGGTATTTTAATTCAACTTTAAAAAAAATCCGTTAGTTCATAAGTAAAGAGGGGTGGTTTTATTGGGGGAAACATTTTAGTTAAGGGTTTTTTTAAATGCCCCTTGAACGCACGTGATATATATGATTTTTTCGAAGTGCACCCCCTGAGATTGCAAGTTGTGGTCAATCGTTGCGTCACTTTTGACCCTTGAGACCCTTTTATAACTATTCAGAGCAACATCACTGTTTGTGGTGGGTTTCCTCCTCTATAGGTGTTTTGCAGATTTTGGATTGCTGATTTGAGGCTTTGTGGTATCCGGTACTTGTGGAGGACACTTAGGAAGTTCTCCCCTCCATTATGCAGATTGAGTCTTGCTTTGAGGAGCGAACTGGCACCTCTAGTGGTTTTGATGGAATTTTAGCTACTTGAGATAAAGGAAAGAATCAATAAAAGAAAGGGAAAGGGGGTTCTGACAAGAACTCCAAGGATAACGACAAAGATAAAGACAAAGACAAAAAAAAATCTTCTAAAAACAAGGACATTGAGTGTCACTCTACTATGACAAGAAGGGTAATAAACAACCCCAATGTCACAAGAAGAAGTGAGATAAAGAAGCAAAGACTCTACCTCTATAGTAGTGTCTCAGACTAAGAAGGATGATGGTATTCTTGTATTAGCCGGAGCTGCTCATGTATTGGTTCTTGTGACTTCTCAATCGCAGTCTTGGATTGTGGATAGCGGTGCTACTGCTCACATGACACCTTCTTCTTCTGATTTCTCAGAAGAAGAGGGGCTAACTTCTGCTCTAGGTAGATATCGATGCCCACCTGTCGTAGGAGAACTGATGTTTTTATTGTCATGTAGTAGGCCATTTTAAGTCGAAGCGTCCCAAGAATGTCAGTTGTGAGTGAACCATAGGGCACACTCTAGCTAGTAGTAGCACCCCAGTTCTAGCTTCTATAGTCACTAGGTTTGAAGCTCAATAGACTAGGGTCTCAACCTTGGGCAAGGTTGAAAATCTAAGCATGAGGGGGTCTCACCTGCTATCCATATTGGTGTGCTTCAAAGTTCACCACAGCTAGTCCTATGAGTGGAGAATACTATGTGGCTAGTAGTTCTTGTGATTTAGTTGAGGGGGCTAGTAATTCTGAGTTGTTCAAGGTTTGGGGCACATTTAGAAATGATTACTTGGTCACACTTCTTTTGGATTGTAGTACCAAGGATGTCATTTTCAGACAAGTGGCTCATAGGGCTAAGTTGGAAGTTATCTCGGTCGATAGAAAAGTGTGAGGATTTTTGTCAAACATGACTCACAATGTCAAGCACTTAGTTAAGAATGCATTTTTAAACATCAAGAAAAATAAATTCACTAGAGATTACATGTTTTTGCACAAGCAATGGCTTGAACATCGACTCAGGAGGTTCAAAGAAGTATCTCTCACATTAGTCAGGTTGGTAGTGGTAGCATGCCGAGGATCATGAGTGTTCATCTACTCATAATATGGTGTGTGCAAAGTTTGGTGCTTATCCGTTGGTGCTTATCCGGTATGGTTTACATGGTCATGCATGCATGTGTGTGAGTAATTGGGGATTTGCCTAGCTAGGGGTCCAAGCTCAGAGCTTGCCCACAAGGCAGCCCAGCATAGAGGAGGTTGCAGCAGCCAAGCATAAAGGAGGTTCCAGGCAGCCAAGCACAAAGAGGAGGTTGCAAGGGTCTTGTAAATCTTGTAAATGTGGATAAATTAGAACAAAGCAAACGTCAAGGAGCATTACCTGGATAGAGGGAAGAAGCAGACGGGAGGAGAGGCGACAAGCGAGCGCTACTCGATCGTCTTCTTGAGCTGAGCTGAGAACGCAGATGGTTCCTGGGCAAATTCACAGGAGCTATCTGATTTGTTTTTTTTTTAAATTCCCAATCCGTCGTTTACTCAGCGTCTGTATAAGTGACATCGTGTAAGCGACGCTTTGCAGTATGCAGCCGTTGCTACCGCTGTCTTCTAAACGATGCTAGATGATCGGTCGCTTATGCGACGTCCACTACAGCAGACGTTTGCGATGATGGAACATTAAATTATTTCAAACATGTCGCTTAAGCGACGTTCATCATCGTGTAAGCAACACGTTTGGAAAAACCCGTCATTTTGGCCCCGTCGAGGGGGGGGTCTAGTGACGGGGTTTGGACGAGCTCTGGTTGGGATTGTCCGTTGTTTACTACTTAATGCTAACTGAGAGGTTATAATCAATGGACAAGAAGTGGGAGATTATCCATTGAAGAGGTATGTCAGACAAGGTTGCCCATTTGCCCTGCTCCTCTTTGCCCCACAGTTACAGAGCCGTTTTTGGCTAATGTCCGCTACTTCCAAGAGAGGGGCTTTATCAAAGGTCTCCCCCTCTCGGACGGAAACTGGGAGATGACTACCCAGTTTCTCGAGCATGATAATAGTTCTATTTTGGCTTATGATGAGACTAATACTCATACGTTCCTGCAGGTACTGGGTGAGTTTTATCAACTCTCCAACTTGGTGACCATTACTGCTAAGGGTAAGGCCCTACTGCTTTGACAGAGGTCAATGTTCCATGGGAACGAGAACATAGATTATGGAAGGAGGCTGGAAGCAATTGATGCGAGAGAGCGGGATTGTAGCCATGGGAACATAAAGACGCACATAATTTTTCCATATTTTTGTGCCGAAGTGCAATGTAAATCGTTTTTGGTCAATGTGGGTTCTAAATGAGAGTTATAAGTGTATTAAGCAAGGCTCACTTATGGGGTTGTCCGCCCATGTGTGAAACATGCCTAGGGTTAGGGTTAGTGACATCTTTATAAAAGAGATGTTAGCTAAAGAAAGGGGACATTTTTGGCCATTCTCATAAGCTATTGAGTGAAGCTAAAGAAAGGGGACATTTTTGGCCATTCTCATAAGCTATTGAGTGAAGCTGTTGAGCTCTCAAGCTATGGCAACTCTCTAACTCTCTCTCTATTGTACTCTAATGAGCATCAAGCTCCAATGAGTATAGCTCCACTTCTTTCTCTTAATCTATTTTAGCATCATTGAAGTAGATTAATCTATGATTAGTTGAATGCTTCTTTCTTTCTCTTGTGTATGCATGCTTGTAGTGTGTGTGTGTGTAGTCTCCATTGATGCAAGCTCTTGCCCACTTCATTGGCAATGAGTTATTCATGGATAGACTCTCTCTATGAGCTTATGGGTTTGTGAATGTTACATTCTCTGCTTGCTTAAGCTTGTGGGTTAGTAGATGCACGCTTATGGGTTTGCTGGCATTAGGGAAAGCTAAGATTTAATCAATGTTTGAATGGGATTAAGAGATTGCCATGCATTGCTTGTTCTCTTGATTAGTGTAGTGGATTTAAGGGATTGAGAGATTGATTGAGGTGTGGAATGGTTGAATCGTCAAGTGGTGGTTCGTGTATGTGAGCTCTCCCTCATGGGATAAGCCTTCATGCACTAATCGGGTCGAGTCCTCGGATTGACATTGTGTTTCTTAACACATTTGTTGATCGGTAGTACTCTATGAGCACTATATTGCACGGTAGAGAGAACCGCTCTACAATGGCGCCGCTGTCGGGGAGCGAGTGCCTACATTAGTTGAGCACCATACACACACTACCACTCCTTGCTGTTAAGCTCCAATCGGTTGCAAAACTGTTGGATAGGAGAGCTGACTTTGGGACTAATTTTGGTACTTATTTAAGACTAATCTGTTGTTAAATTCTCTTTATTTGTCTTGCAATTTGAGTGCGATTGGCTAGCTGCGCTTCTCCCTTAAGGTCAGGACAAGGATTCAACACACGGGAAGGATTGGAGATAGGCGCTAAACCTGCCAATTTCAATTTGTGTGCGAAAGAGAGAGGCCTGTTTTTGCATTTCTGTCATTCTGTTTGAGGATAATTTTTGCTGTCTGAGGTTAATTTTTACAGTTTCAATTTTCTGCATGTTCTTTTGATTTTTTGTTCTTAGCTTAGTTTAGTTTTCTGCATCTTTAATTTTGTGCATTTTAGTTCTCTGTTAAACCTGCACCTATAGAGAAACTGAAATCTGTACACACACATGAAGACTGAACATTTCGAATTCACTGCAAATCTCACAGTTGCACACGCATTGAATTCGCTACAAATCTCACAACTGCACACACATTAAGTTCACTACACACGCACTTCAAAAAAGAAAAAATAATAGTAATAATAAAAGAAGACGGTTGTGCGTGAAAAGCGCACCGCGCGGAGAGACCCACACACCGCAGCATAAAGACCGCCACCACACCGGATAAGGGGGTGCCAAAAAAAGAGTGGAAAATTTTTCATTTTCTGTCGCGAAAAATTGGGAGGTTATCTAACTTTTCGAGAGGAGTTAGAAAACACCCATCGTCGAAATTTTGGTCCCGGAATCATTTTCCCATAGTGAGTCAGTATGGGAAACTGGTAAATTTTAGGCGATTTTCGATCCTAAAAAAATACGCTATTTTTTTGGCCTAATGTGTTCGAGGGGGTTGAAAATGGGTTCAAGCAAAGTTTGAGCCAACTTGAAAATTTTTGGATTTTTTTGAAAAAAAAAAACTTAAAATTTGACCTTATGCACTTACGGTCGGGACGTCATATAGACACTGCCATAGGGTCTAGGGCACCTTCTAGAGTACCTACGCAGGAAAGTGGGACTCAATCGGTAGGAAATTTGGCAGATATTGCCCAAATCCCAATCTGATACCCTTTCCAGGACAACTAGCTCATTGTCTATGGACAATCTAGGGCTGCCAAATAGTCATCCCTTAGCCCCAAATAGGACTTTAGGGATCCACAACAACGGTATCTCGTTAAGATTGCGGACTTCTTCTCAGAGCTTGATAGAGCACCCAGGATAACATGTACATGGGTGGAGATGGTGTTCGCTACGAAGTCACCTAACATCCAGAGAATGTAGACAAATTAGGAGGACTCTCTAAGAGTGAGTTTCTAAACTTATCGAAGCCTTCCGGAGCAAGGGAGTCTAGAGATGATTGGCTCATTGAGCCGGACATGCCTGGACCATCTAATGCCCAGTGCTCAAAGCCACCCATAGATGATTTACTTTTTGTAGATTTAAATTTGGAAAGGGACAGGAAAGGCAAGAGCAAAATGGATCAGGGGGCTGAGAACCAGTGGGAGTTTGTACGACAAATTTCAGTGACAAAGGTCTTTCAGGATGACCCACTTCAAGAGGTCTATAAGGACTCTTTAGACGGATAATATGCCACAACTAGATTGCCAGAGCTAGATCTTCCTCTAGCACTTGTGGTGGTAGTCGAGAAGCTTGCAGGATACAAGAACCGAATCGTTGATGATAAATGGGCCAATGAATACCGAACCTTAGATTGGAAGGAGATTCGTGAGCTCACGAGGAGAGGACAACCATTATTCATGGAAGTGTTCTCAACTAATACAGCTAAACCACGAGAGATAGCCTTTCTTGGAGAAACTGTTGCTCCTTTCCTACGAGAGACCCTCAACATCAAAGTGGACCACTGCAAGTAGCCCAACTCTAGCACCAAGATATTATCCTACACCAAAAGTGCGACCACAGATCACACCACAGCAACGTTTCTCTCACTATGACAATCGGAGGGTACGGGAGCCAACTCGGCCTCCCATAAATGCACCTCCTGAAATGCGGGTAACAAGATCTTTGGAGGGGGTTGGTGAGGCAGGTAATAGGGGACCCACACCAATTTGGGATGCATGTGGACCATCTTACCAAAGAGAGGAACAGTTCCCACTGAGAGTGAGAGGCCGTAGGACCGATGATGAGTATTCAAGACGAGTAAGGCCATCAACTCTTCAGAAACTGGTAAAGAAGTACGAAGGGTCGGGAGATCCATATGACCATGTAGCAGCATTTAGGCAAGCAGTTTGAGCTGAGCAAGTGACTGTGACAAGCATACGCAAATTGAAGGGTTTGAGGGAAAGGCCCTTGCTTGGTTTTAGGCACTAGAGGCTTCAGACAAATCTTCTTTACGAGTTTTGGAAGAGAGATTCATTGCTGCTTTTTCCTTGATGGAGATTCAGCATGACACAGTAGCAAACATCTACTCTTTCAAGCAAGGCAAGATTGAGAGTGTTAGAGACTGTGTAAATAGGATGAAGCAGTACATTAATCGTTGCCCAGAAGATGAGAAGCCCACCCAGAGTCGATTAATTTCTCTCTTCTTAAAAGGACTCAAAAATTCAACACTGCACACACATCTCTATGCAAAGAAGCATACTCGGGGGGGTCACTCATATAAATATGTAAGTATCACGTGGGTTCAACAGAAGGACATTTTAAATATTTAAAACTTACAGAAATATATTTACAAAGGGGATTTATTTATTGTATTTTGAAAAAAAATTACAAATTTTAATAGGAAAGGATATATTATATTCACTCAAAAATTCACAGATAAGGGACTTTTTAAATAGGCCTTGAACGCACGTGATATAGAGGATTTACATATAGTGACCCCCCCCGAGGAAGCATACAAATTTCTCGGGGGGGTCACTCTATGTAGAATATCCCTATCGCGTGCGTTCAAGGCCTATATTTTAAATCCCTTATCTGTGAATTTTTTAATCCATATAACATCCCCTTTTCTTTATGAATCTGTAAATTTTTTTGAAAAAATTTTAAATCATACCCTTATGTAAATATATTTCTATAAGTTTCATAAATTAAAAATATGCTTCTATTGAACTCACGTGATATTCACATTTTTTTGTGAGCGACCCCCCCGAGACAAATTTCAATGAGTGTTGCCATGATGCTATGGATTTCACAAATAAATTCAAATTCCAAGATGGTACTGGCCCTGAGGTGCAACCTAGCGATCAGTGGGGTGATGACCAAAGTTCATGGTCTAGCGCACTAGTAAATCCAGACCACATAGCTAACCTAGTACTAAGGAGATTGGGACAAACCTATCGCCCACCCATGCAACCACAACAGCAGCAGCAGCAGCAGCGAATGAGGAGTGTACTACCTACAGGTCCTCATCTTTGTGGAGCATGTGGCGGTAACCATAAAACCAAATAATGTAATACCTTTTCTCCTCTAGTCACAAACCAACCCACAAAGAAGTAGTACCAGGCCTGTGCTTGGAATTATACCCACACCACAAAGGAATGTACTCGCATTGCAAGAATGAGACAAGAACGTGAGCAGCAAAGGGGTGCAGTGGCTCCACAAATGCATCAATAGTACACTAATTTTGAATGTAAGCCTCCGATGGCACAAGAGCAAGCACGACCTGTACTTGGAGCTCAACCTCCTACTCCTGGGACTGCTCCTCTGAGGTTTGTTGACTACGACAATTCAAATATATGTAGAGACTTGGTAAACCCAAGCTATGTGGAGGAGGAATATGCATCATATTCATCCAAGGAAAATCTATTTGAAAGTCCCACATATCCAAGATAAGCACTGGTCAACCAGGGGAACAAAATTCTTTGATGTTGCTAGGTGGCTACCAACCTAGGACTCTAGGCCCCTCAGGTCAATGACAGCAAAGGAAAGTAGAAGCCAAACTAATGGGCCCCTGTTATGAGTGCGGAGAACTGCATTGGGCTCGTGATTGTCCACATCGCCCAAGGCAAGCAACTCGATCCAATACAACAGTACCACAGTTTCCACCAATTGAAAGATATTGTCTAGGGTGTGATGTAGAACACTTTCCAAAGGATTGTTTGCTGAAACCACATGAGGAGGCACCTCTCAACCAAAGGTCTCACTCAACTTTGTAGAGGTAGTTCCTCGGTAGTTCCATCGCCACCTTCATCAGAGAATGAGGATGTCATGCCACTTAGAGTCATGTGACTAGATCACAGACACGAAATGCCGAAATGCAGACTGATGAGACGCCTCGAACTAGGGATGCAAAGGCAAATCTAGTGGACAAGACTCTACATTCCAATAGAAAAAGGACCACTAGGAGGAAAAAGAACCGCAACAAGCAAACTAAGAGTGCATCCACTAGTTCTCAAGAAGTCTCTAAACAAAACATGAAGGATCAAGCTTTTACATCCCAAGAAGTGCATGAGGAGCATCAACCTCAACCTGGGCCTAGTGCTAAACAAGATGAGGCTAGTACAACCGAGGATAGTTCTGGGGGTTCTATTTTTGTGGATAAGGTGAACGAGACTCTAGATGCCATCATTGATGCTCATAGAAGTCGCATTGCAGCTTTATCTGAGCTACCCAAGAAGCTTCAAGAATACCCAAACCCTCATGTGAGGAGAAGATCAATCTAGCTGTACATCAGCAACTCATTAGGGAAACTCAATCAATACTTGAGGGCCCACCTCCACCTATCCCTCGGGGCCCAACCTCTCTTAAGCCAACATTAGAAACCATACCAGAAGTGTCATCAAGTTGAAAAATGAAAAGTGAGCTCATCTCACAAGCTCATAGTAGCGAGAAGTCTGCAGCACCAATTGACACCCCATTGAAAGAAGGCATTCTGCCACCACCTAGTCTTGCCTTCCCATGCGCAATGATGAAGTTATTGATGCTAACGAGGACATGGCAAATGAGATGTGGGTAGCAGTTCATGAGAAAGTTAATGAGAATATGTCCTCTATTATTTCACCTCGATTCTCTGAAGTGGATTTTACCAGGAGCACAGAAAACAACTTTAGATGCCCAAGCATCCAGGAGGAAGTTCAAACAATTGTTTCTCCTAGAAACCTTGAGGATACCCTCCATGCATAGAAGGTTGACAGAGGAGATGGATATGGGCATCGTGCAAGCTATTTTGTCAGCACCAGTGGCTTGTACCTTACCTTTGCTTGATTTGATAAAGCTTCAACCAGAGTTGTGGAATGATATTGCCACATGTTTGTTAGAGCAGGTATTGCTACAAAAGGGTCACCATCAATGTACTATACACCCTGAGACAAAGCATGTTATGCCAGCTCCTATTAACAAAGTAGGAAAATTTTGTGAGGACGATCAGGGAAATGCTACCCTCCCATTAGAAGTGCGAAAAGTAGCTTCAACTTTAATACTTTGATAGTGGTGCAGGAGTGGGCATTGTGACAAGGTCCATTTGGGAAAAGTGGGGCAAACTAGCTATTAGGAGTACAAGGATGCGCTTGCAACTAGCAAATGGAAGATTAGTACAACCCATTGGGCTGCTAGAGAGCATATTAGTCACCACATGTGGGATTGAATATGAGCACACATTTGCAGTAGTGGATTTTGGAAAGCATCCAAACTATGAAGTGATATTGGGTAGACCATTCATGCGACAATTTCAAATGATTCAGGATTGGGGATACAATTATTTGTACCTCCGACATGATTTTGTCATCACAAGGGTCAACCTAAAGAATCACTCATATCGTGATGTAACGTGGTCTCCAATAGATGATTTTGATTCTGCTTCATCTGAGGGCTCAGAGTTACATTGTGAGATGGGCGAGAAGATCTGTGGATGTGTGGAGCCTCATGTAAGGATTTCAACACTGAAAGACTTAAGGGTAATCGAAGTGTATCAGATGAGGCATACATTCCATAACCCTTTCCTGAGCACTTAATTGATCCCCTAGAATGGAGTCATGTCCTTGCAACATTATCGACATGTGCTTTACCTAAGCCAATTCAATTTTGTGACTCAGATGGATATGACATTATTCCTATACAAATGGTACAACCACGTGACCTTCTAGATGATTTATACTATGGGGTTGCATCCACAGCACTGCATGTAGAGGAAGTCTCAATAGAGGATTTAACACTCAAATCGGCTAATGATGCTGATAAGGAAGACGGTGGACTCTGATTTTGATGATGATGTGATAATCCACGAGGAAGAGTTAGAAAAGGCACGCCTACTCTTGAGAGGAAGGGAGGGTCAAATAGAGATCCGTCGAAGCCGACCCAAACGTAAATGCTATAAGAGCCATAAGAGAATCTGTAAACAAGATGAGAGGGAATGACGTGAGAGAATACAAAAAGAAAACGAGGAGTTTAAGAATGAACACTCTCGACCACCACCTCACTTCTTAGGAAAGAATGGATATCTATACTATGTCCAAGCACAAGATAGTATCAAAGACCAAGTAAAACGATCAGATGGATTCCAACAAGGAGAAAAGCTAAAAACTGTTAGCAAAAATCGTAAAAAAAACAAAGAGACCAAAACAAAAACTCAAGTCTCAAACCGATTCAAAACAGAGTGTCGAAAGTGCAAAGATAACGGTTGAACAAAAAACTCTGATGCAAGATTGCAAAAGAGAGCTCAAAACCGCATGGTCTTCAATTAGTGATGACTCAAGTGGACAAGAACAAGGTCTCAATGTTCCCCCAACTTCACACAGTACACTCTTCAAGATCGAAAGATTGTTCTTCAATAGCCCATGCGACAAAAGCCAAGCATGCCAGGGGTTTCATATGATGGTCCAGAAGATGCAAAAAAATTTGATATCGCTAAGCCAGGAGAAGAGCCTCGCTATGTGTGGATTGCCACAGACTTGTCCTTAGATGAGGAGAAGTTATTAATTCAAACAATAAAGGAGTATCGCGATGTTTTTGCTTGGAGTTATAAAGACCTCAAAGGAGTTGATCCAAGCATATGTCAGCGTACAATTCCATTACGAGAGGATGCAAAGCCTTCCAAGCAACGTCCTTATACTTACAATGAGAATTTTGTACGAAAGATAAAAGAAGAAATAGACAAGCTCTTAGAGGCAAAATTTATCTATGAGATTGAACACACTGAATGGGTCTCCCCTATTGTAGTGGTGTCCAAGAAAAATGGAAAACTTCGAGTATGTGTAAACCTCAAGAAGGTAAATGCAGCTACTGTACGTGATCATTACCCACTTCCAATCACGGATCATGTTTTAGAACGTGTTGCAGGGAAAAAGGCATATAGTTTCTTGGATGGATTCTCCAGTTACAATCAAGTGTCAATTGATCCAAAGGATCAACACAAGACAGCCTTTGCTACACTACTGAAGATGGCATCTTTGCCTATCGTGTTATGCCATTTGGTCTAACAAATGCACCTGCAACCTTTCAGCCGGTTAATGAGTCATGTATTCAAGGAGTACCTTAGGCTATTTCTTGAGATCTTCATGGATGATTTATGTGTTCACTCACAAGAGCGTGATGATCATATAGAACACCTCAGACTTGTGTTTCAAAAGTGTCAAGTTTATCGTATATGCTTGAATCCTGACAAGTGCAAGACAAGGGAAGATTTTCGGCCATATTGTTTCTCGCAATGGTATTTCAACAGATATGGATAAAATTAATGTCATTGTCTCATTACCTCGGCCTATCAACCCTAAAGGGGTACAAATATTCATGGGACATTATGGCTATTATCGTTGATTCATCTACATGTACGCTGTCCTAGCCAGACCATGCTCTTCTTGTAAAGTTTAATTGGACTGACAAGTGTGAGGAATCCTTTGAAAAGTTGAAGCAAGCATTAGTGTCTGCACCCATCTTACGGGCACCAGATTGGAACCAAATCTTTCATGTCCATATTGATGCTTCAAACTTTGCAATTGGATGTATTTTGGCTCAATCGGGAGGAGAACATAATAAGGATTTCCCAATCTCATATGCTAGTCGACAGTTGAACAATGCTGAGAAGAATTATACCACAACAGAAAGAGAAGGTTTGTCCATGATATATGCAGTGAAAAAGTTTCGCCATTACCTTTTGGCAAATAAATTTATATTTTTTGTGGACCATCAAGCACTGCTATATTTGGTGAATAAGCCTTGTGCAACTGGAAGGATTGTGAGGTGGTTTGTCATCCTTCTTGACTTTGGTTTTGAAGTGGCAGTCCGAAAAGGAACAACTCATCTTAGGGCAGATCATTTGTCTCGAATCACCTCTGGCAAAGCTCCTGTGGGTGTGGATGATGATATGTTAGATTCAACACTTTTCCTTGTAGAGACAGCTCCTAAATGGTCTAAACCCATCTTAGAAATTTTGACAAGTGGGCAGATACAACTAGCGGGTCCTAATGTGGACCTATGGCAACCATTCAAGTTAATCTCAGGGAGATTATATCATCAAGGTAATGATGGAGTGTTGCGGCTTATACCTAACCCTGACTAATATGAGGAGATCTTGGAATGGGCACATGAGGGTATTGGTGGAATCCATGCATTAGCTACTACTTGTGTGCGGCGTATAACTCAGGATGGGCAATGGTGGTCTACCATGCATGTGGATGCTGAAAAATTTGTTCGTAACTGTGCTTCATGTCAAATTCAACAACCAATTCATAATGTCACATTATTCCAAATTTCAACTACACCAAGTTGAAGCTAGTATATTGTGGACTATCTTCGTCATACTGATCGAATAATTCCTAAATATCGAAAGCATGCTATTGAAGTTGATGTTGCCAACTATATGCTGATAGAGGGCCAACTCTACAAGAGGGGCAAGGATGGCAACTTGCGCATGTGTGTATGTGAGGCTGACTACTTGAAAATCTTGACTCATGCACATGCAGGTGTTGGGGGTGGACACTTTTCGGGCAATACCACAGCTAAGTTGATTAGGTGGTCTGGGATTTGGTGGCCAACCTTACAAGTGGATGCCGAAGAATATGTGAAACGTTGTGATGATTGTCAAAGGACCAAACCTCCCGTCACAAAGGACAATATGCCATTGCGGCCTATGTTAAGCACACGTGTGTTTGCTAAATCGGGTATTGATTTTGTCGGTCCCATTAAACCTCCAGCTCGTCACACGCATGCCGAATAAATTATAGTCGCAACAACAACTGACTATTTAACCAAATGGGTGGAAGCAAAGGCTACAGTCAAAAATGATGCCAGAACCATAGCCAAGTTCTTGTATGAGTACGTGTTTACACGCTATGGCTTACCTATTGAAATCGTTAGTGATCAAGGTGTGCACTTTGTGAATGAGGTCATAGAGTTTTACTTCAAGAATTTATGGTAATTCACAAGCGTTCTGCACCCTATCATCCCAAAACCAATGGTCAAGCTGAGAGTACTAACAAGATTCTCTGCACAGCACTCACAAAGATTGTTGAGGGACATAGGACTGATTGGGAGCAAAAGTTGCACTCAATTCTTTGGGCATATAGAACAGCCTATAAAACATCTGTGGGCACAACCCCATTTGAGCTTGCTTTTGGGCTAGATGCAATTCTTTCCATTGAATTTCTTGTACCTACTCTACGAGTTGCTAAACAATTGGACTGGACTGGTCATGAGCTTTCTCAATGCATTGATGAATTGGAAAATCTTGATGAGACCCGCTTATTGGCGGTAATGGGGATGTATGCCAAGAAGAGGAGACAAAAGAAATGGTATGATCAAAATGTAACAACTGGCCGATTCAAAAAAGGGGACCTTGTGCTCTTGTACACACTTAAGAAGCATAAGAGAAAGCTCAAAAAACGTGGCCTAGGACCGTTTGTGATTAATGAGCTTACTCCAAGTGGTGCGGTGCGTTTAGAGACACTAGAAGGTGAGCAAATGCCTAACTTCGTTAATGGAAGTCGTCTCAAGAAATATAATGAACCACTAACTGAAGCCATGCTTCAACAAATGCATGCTGCCAACACACAGAAAGAAGCACATGACCTACTTAAACGTCAAGCTCAAGAAGAGGCTAAAGCTAGGGTTGCAAAAGCCAAGGAGCGTCGTAAGGCTTCTGTATTGACCTTACAGTTGGCTACTGATGAACAATATGTCGATCCTTTCAATATTCACGTGTGTCTTCATCTTCATGAGACTACCTACTTTGTCTCTGCCTTAATTAACTCTGGTGCAGATTATAATGTTCTCTCATTTGACACATGGGTAGCCTTGGGACAACCAACACTTGTGCACATTCCTATTGATTTACGAAGCTTCTCAGGTGAAGATAACCCTATAGAGGAAAAATGTATCATTATGATGTCCATTCAGGATCACCAAATGTTAGTTCCCTTTTATGTGGCTAGTAAGTCCAAGGCAGCGGTAGAGGTTGTTCTTGGTCAATCGTTGTTAAGTGCTACCAATTATTCATTAGATTGGAAGAATAGACAATACAAATTGCAAATTGATTCTGATTGCATCTTGGGATCTGCTGCTCCACGAGCTTTATCATGTCAAAAGGGTGGTATTTCTACCTTACACAACCCACTTTCAAAATCTGCTCTTGAAGCTCCAAGATAAATGATGTGGATAATCGATGAGTCCTCAAGTGAGGGCCATGACTGGCATGTTCCAACTACTCTAGTCACTGCTCAAAGGCCAGGCAAGAAGAAATCGTCAATTTGGCTACCCAAAGATGCGTACAAACTTGTACCATCTAGCCTAGTTGCTAAACCTCCTAAAAAGCATATCTTTTCCAAGCCTAAGCCTCGAATTGTTACTCATTGGGTCCCAAAGCATGTTCTTAAAGCACAAGGCTATTATGAGGGTGCAACAGCACTTTGGCTTCCCAAATGTCATGGTTTGCTAGAGCCAGAAGAGTGTATCAATAAGATTCCCAAAGCCACTCTTGGTTTTTCATATCAGTGGGTGCAAAGGAAATCAACAGACTCTCTTCAAGAGAGGATAGGTGGTAGTGATAGCACCTAAAAATCTCCTTGTGTTGACCTTCCCCAAACATGTATTGAATCACCAGTTGTCCCAACTTCTCCTTATTACACACTTCCACCATCAACTTATGTACCTAAGACAAATCCAACTTTACATGAGTCTCCTTTGAGCATAGATTCTAGCACTTCACTGCCTAAATCCTCTTATCTTGCTCAAATTCCTCGACAATTGCTATCCTTCCCACCTCTTAAGAAGGACATACCCAAAACCAAAGGTAAGGCATTAACACTACAATTGAAGCTCTTTTGTAGATCAGTGTTTGAATAGTCTCACTTTTACTAATGTGGTTCCTTCTTCCATTACAGGATTGTGTTCTTTTTGAGATGATCTTATCTACTTGTTTTTGATAGGGATTGTAATGCTGGATATGAGTGTATAAAGTTTGAAGTTTCTAAATTTCGTTGTTCTACGCCCACATACCTCCTGATGGGCGAGATACAATTCCACCATGCATTGACCCTGATGTACTCAACCTGAACATCGCGGGGGTTATAGTGCTCCTCCTTTTCAAACTCATTCTAGGTACTTTTATGCTCCCTTAGGTGAAATTTGCTATGGGCATCACTTTGTCACTTTATTCTATCAACAGCATTATCCATTTCCACATTGTCAAGAGTGTGCACGACTCGTATTAGGGAAAGCTTCACACATTTTTTGGCTATGCCGCTCTTACTTTCGACGATATGGCACGTGCTTAATGAAACAAATTGTGGGAATTATACCCCAACGCCATAACCTTCTTGATGTGAGAGTACCAGACCGAGGACCAAATCAACGTAGATTACCTGAGGAGGTTCAAGCACAACAATGGAGGGATACATGCATAAATGACTTGCAACAACCTATCTTGCAAACCCTTCTTCCCCCAGCCTCAACATGTCAATTTTGGATCACTATGAGCACCTTTATTGAGCAATTCCAAAATCGGCATTGTCTACTTAACCTTCCCATAGAACCAATGCCATATTTTAGCGAGCGAGGAAGCACTCCTTCCTCTACCACCTTCTCGAGAGGCCGGCTTTTGTACAGGATTGTCCTTGAATCCTGAAGTGATTGATACCATCTTTCTAGCAGAAGTGGACACGGATCCACCACCAGTTTAAGGGTAAGCTCATCAACACCACAATAAGATCAACAAGCCAGGGCACTTTTCTCCCACTGGGTTTTTCCCCTCGGCTATATTCGATGATTGGCACCAATAACAAATTTTATTCTTTTCTTATCTTGTTTGTTAATAAGACATTTTGCAGAGACCTCAGCTAAACAAGAGCATTCAAACACGCCCCAATAGTCCACCTACCGTGCACATAATTTAGGAAAGGGGAGACATGCAATGCCTACAAAGAGCAAAGAGAAGCAATCTGCACATCAGCAATGCATCAAAACAAACGCGCCACATCAACGAGCACTACAAGAGGTGTATTCAAATCATAATCTTTTGTTCTTTATGTGCTTTTCACTTTTGCATATATTGTTTGCATGTTCACACACAGTTGGCTGGTTTAAGTTTTGAATTAGTTGTTACTATTGGCAAGTGATTTCTAGATTCTTAGAGGACTTAGTAGAAGATATTTCTATTTGAAGATGGTGTAAGACATATACCAACGGAGTATGCCAAGTTCTTAAGCTCTAGAAGTATATTAGTTATCCCTAGTGGTAGCTACCTCTTAGGTATGGGCTAGGTGCTACGATAAACAAAAATTTATGAAACACATGTCCTAAAAAATATATAGAAGTGACTTGAGACATGACGTGTCTACGGCCATGTGGAATGCTTGATAGGACCTTGGGTTGTTTTAGCACCTTGGGGCCGATGCCTTGGTTTCCATGGGGTGTACACTGACGTCTAAAAGATTAAGAAGAAGACCTACAAGGACTCTATCGCCTTGATAGATGCGGATAGGAATCTTGGGTACATTATGGGCCCTCGAGACCGATGCCCTCATCTTCATGGGATACTCTTTATGTCAAAAAGAAAGAAAAGGGTCTGTCGCCCTTGAGATACTTAGCGGCCTTTAGATTCTCTTAGCGGAGGTCTCTTGGCCATTGCTTGGGTCTCATTGAGATGGAACCTAATTCTCTTTAATCTTCTGCTCTTTACACAAAAAAAAAATCCAAAAAAATAAAAAAAACAAAAACAAAAAAGAGAAAGAAAAAAAGAAACAAAGAAAGGTCCAATCACCATGGTTTATATTTAGGAGTAGGATTGCCACTTAGGAATAACTTAAACACTTGCAGGACATTGAGACTGCGGTCATAACCTGCGGTGTACAAACACACTTGCCTTTGCATAGCACTATCTACCACTTAGTCTCACTTTGACTAGTCTTTACTCGCTTCTTTTAGCACTCTTTAAAACTCTAATCGGCCTTTCACTTGCATGCTCACGTGTGAGATTGTCATTTCTGGTTTTTTTTTCAATAAAAGGCTCTACTTCTCTTCCATTGTTTTTTGCAGCTTTTGTTTCTACCGCGCCGGAGGACGTGCGCGATTTAGGAAGGGGGGAATGTTCCACGGGAACACTCACGAGAACACGGATTATGGAAGGAGGCCGGAAGCAATTAATGCGAGAGAGCGGGATTATAGCCATGGGAACATAAAGACGCACATAATTTTTCCATACTTTTGTGCCGAAGAGCAATGTAAATCGTTTTTGGTCAATGTAGGTTCTAAATGAGAGTTATAAGTGTATTAAGCAAGGCTCACTTATGGGGTTGTCCGCCCATGTGTGAAAGAGGCCTAGGGTTAGGGTTAGTGACATCTTTATAAAAGAGATGTTAGCTAAAGAAAGGGGACGTTTCTAGCCATTCTCATAAGCTATGGAGTGAAGCTCTTGAGCTCTCAAGCTATGGCAACTCTCTAACTCTCTCTCTATTGTACTCTAATGAGCATCAAGCTCCAATGAGTATAGCTCCACTTCTTTCTCTTAATCTGTTTTAGCATCATTGAAGTAGATTGATCTATGATTAGTTGAATGCTTCTTTCTTTCTCTTGTGTATGCATGCTTGTAGTGTGTGTGTGTAGTCTCCATGATGCCCACTTCATTGGCAATGAGAGTTATTCATGGACTCTCTCTGTGAGCTTGTGGGTTTGTGAATGTTACATTCTATGCTTGCTTAAGCTTGTGGGTTAGTAGATGCACGCTTGTGGGTTTGCTGGCATTATGGAAAGCTAAGATTTAATCAATGTTTGAATGGGATTAAGAGATTCCCATGCATTGCTTGTTCTCTTGATTAGTGTAGTGGATTTAAGGGATTGAGGTGTGGAATGGTCGAATCGTCAAGTGGTGGTTCGTGTATGTGAGCTCTTCCTCATGGGATAAGCCTTCATACACTAATCGGGTCGAGTCCTGGGATTGACATTGTGTTTCTTAACACATTTGTTGATCGGTAGTACTCTATGAGCACTATATTGCACGGTAGAGAGAACCGCTCTACAGTTAAAGACAACCTTGGGACCTCAAATATGACTTTAAATGGATCCCTTGTCAAGGGACTCCATTCAGGCTATTGAACTGCCTGATTGGAAAACGATATTAGCCAACAAGTAGAGGTTTGATTGGACATTCTTTACTAGATTGCAAGGAAAAATGGCTCACTAGAGAAAAGCACAACTATTTTCCACCAGAAGGCTGGTGGTGCTCAAGCATGTTTTGATGTCCTATATGATCTATCTTGCCTCATACTATGCCCTTAACAACTTGGACTGGGTCAAAGAAGTGGATAAAATCTTTAGGGAATTTTTGTGGAGCAGATCCAAGGGTAAGAGTTGGCACAATCTCAAGGGCACAAGTTTGCTCCCCGAAGGAGAAAGGGGCCACAATCACTAACATATAGATGAAAGTGAAGATGCTCACACTTAAGTGGATGTAGAAGATAGAAATGGTGCGAGTGTGGGGTGCATTTACCAAATACTTCATTCAGAGCGCAATAGGCCTACTAGGTCAATGGCCAAACTTGTCTTGGAGACACAAGCTTGCTTCAGTGGGCAAGTGCATAGTCAAGTGAAGGCTACCCTTGTGCATGGACTAGTGGCGGGTAGGAACTCTTTGCCAGCCTAAGATGGAATGGCCAATGACCCCTTATGGGTGACAGGGCTTTGGTCGAGAGGATACGGTGGTCTCTATGCAATATGGAAGAAGGCAAGCCACATGCACTAAGGAATGTCAATCACGCCCGTAAACTCCACAAGAAGGGAGTGCAGATATGGAACTATCTCTGGGACAGTAGAACGGCCCAATGGCTAGAGTGGGATGCCATTGCTCGAAACTTTGGTCTTTCCAACCCTGCACTTGCTATTCTACAAGCTGCTGTTGCTGATGCTCTTCCCTCCTGCTGCTGTTGGCCAACTGCTTTATGTCTGAAGAGTGATAACTGGCTCGCCAAGTGGGCCTCTAAGAAGGGGAAAGCACTCCTAGATTTAAAAGGAGCCGACATGTATGTGCTCCAACCCACTGGTTGGAGCCGACATGTATGTGCTCCAACCCACTGGTTTGGAAACTTAGTAGACAAGTGGAAAACCCCAGGCTCTCATGGAACAACCTGGGCCTGACGCATGGAGGTAGTGTGGATGGCAACTCATCAACTCCCTCCTCTCACATCAACATCTTTCTCTGGAGGTTGCTGCACTTGAAACTCCACATCAGGGACAGACTTGTCAATTGGGCCCCAGTGTCTCCATTGTTCCTTCTCTGCCACACCCATAAGGAAGAAGCGTTTCATTTGTTTTGGGCGTGTTCATTTGCTCAGGCACTATGGAGAGGAACAAAAAGATGGCTAGAGAACCAGGGCATGCAACATCAGTTTACATGGAAACATGCACTCTTGGGAAAAACCAAGCTCCTTAACCCGGCCTTAGCATGCATATGGTCGTGGATCCGCTACTCTATGTTGCAACAATTGTGGATTGCCAAGAATCAGTTAGTCTTCCCATATGCAGTGCCTTGAATGGAAGGTGTAGCAGAGTTAAAAACTCTAACTGGCCCTTTTAGTAATGAGCTACTAGATAGCACTAAGATGCAACTTCTTAGAACCTAGCCTGTTGCACACAGGCGATAGCTTCATCTTTTTGTAACTAAATATTTTTTATATTAAAGTATCCTTTCTTAAAAAAAATAAAAAAAAATTATCGCCAAATCGTAATAAACCATCACGAGGCCTTTCCACTATGGAGGCGTTTTCACTGTACGTTGGTCAAAAAGAGTGGCGTGGGGCCGAAGGATCGTTTGGCGTATCTCAAAAAGCAAGCAGACGCGTAAGGAGGTGCCTAAATATATTTTCAGCTTATGATTATAATTTCATTTCTGCTTCACAGTCTCGAAATATATATTATTACGATGACGATCGCTTCATCATTAAGTGTTCACTGCTGCAGGCTGACAACCCTAAAATCACCACCAATTGCGACCCTACAGAGAGCTCTTAGTGGCCTACGTTCTCCTACAAATGAAGCATGGGGGCGGCTCATCGGCATCAGAATCGTCACCATCGTCTTCTTGCGCAATGACTACAGAGGCGATCAGCCCATAAGAGAAAACTGCATTGCCCTCACCATGCGAACCGAAGTCGCTACCTCCTTGCATGCCACTGCCCGCCGCTAGGGTTTTCTTCTACGTCCCTTGCTGTGTCTGTTCTTTCCGCCCACTGGCTGGCTGCTGTTCTCGGCCTACCCTTCACTTGCCATCGTCCCCCTCCCTCGGGTGCATGGGCACCGAGTGGAGGGGAACCCTCACTCTCCTCAGAGTGCATGGCACTAGTTCCAGCTCTAGGGCAGCTCTGAACTCGCCTCCTGTCAAAAACACGCAAGCCCCAGCGTACCAAAAGTTCCCTCAGTGGCCCCCTGCCATTGAAGCGAATCGGGAAGCTATGATGAAATACGATTTCGTGATAGAAGATTTTTTTTGGACACCAAGAAACAACTGGAAGAATCCAGAGCCCAAGTTGAAGAATTTAATTTGTTGCTGCCTGCAGAAGCCATTAGAAGAAGACGCACAGACAACCCTCCAGCAAAGGTCGCGGCTCCTTCACGTAATCCTTCTTCCATTAAACCTGTGGTTTTCCTTCCACCAGATTTGGTTCAGCCTATGGAAAAGGATTACATAGCCAGAGGCCTAGTAGGATTGCTGTTCGGTCCTTAGCCCCCCCTAGATTTCCTGAGGAGCTGGGTCAAAGACAGGTGGTTAGCCATTGGTATTGAGGTCTAAATCATCCAAGCGTTCCCGAATAGGTACTACCTTTTTCTGTTCAAAGACCCCAAAGTCCTGGGGTCAGGCCAATGGCTGTACCAGAAACATCCCATTTTGCTTCTTCAACTAGTCCAAAAACTTTAACCCCCAAGGTCCAAAGCTTCCAGCGTCTCCTGTATAGGTGGAACTACCCAACCTACCCTTTTACTTATACACATGGCCCAAAAAGTTCGTGTCCCCCCATAGGAAAAGTCCTAGGCATGAGACCAAAAAATAAGTACAACCCAGCCTGGCATCCTCAAGTCCTAGTGGAAGTGGATCTACATGCCCCTAATAGATGAAATTGAAATTAATTGTGGTGACTATATCATTTAACAGAGTATTTTGTACAAATACCTGCCCAATGCTTGCCTCCACTGTGGTAAGCAAGGGCATGTGATCAGAGAGTGTCCTACCAAAAACCCAATTAGAGAGCCACCAGTTCCCTATCCATCCACAAGCCAACAACAACGTTTAGCCCATGGGAGTAAGTAATAGTCAGATTGTTGGCCCCCCCTCCCCCGCCCCCAGCTCCCTCTACTTCTAAAGACAAAGGAGAAAAGTTTACCATCCCCAACAGGAGGAAGACTTTCAGACAGAATAGGTTGGATAACCAGAGGGCATTTGCTAACTCCTTTGCCTTGCAAGATAGCATCTCGAACCCAGAAGACTCTGTAGACTCCCAAGAGTTCATACAATCCACTCCTCTAGATAGATCCAGAATTATGGCTGAAACTAACCAAATAGATCATGATCAGCTGCTCTATACTCATTTAGCTATGGCTGGATAGCTGGGACAGGAACAAGACAAGGCTGAACAATCTCTGTTTGATACAGAAAATGGTATCCCCAAAGAAATGGAGATAGTTAAAGAACTGAAAAGAATGCATGCATAGGTCGGGTGTACCACACCTCAAGCTGCCTCCAAAGTAGGACCTAAAAAGATCAACACTCACAAAAAAGTTAAATGATATGCACCACTTTGAATGTTAAGGGTTTGAGACTCTTCAAAAGTCCAGCTAGTAAAACTATGGCTAAGGAAGATTTGACTTCATAGCTTTAACTGAAGTCAAAGTTAGTGGGGATGAGCTTGACAAAAGACTGTACAGCATATCTAAAGAACACAACTAGATTTACATAGCCTACTGTCAGGGATCTAGAGGAGTGACTTTGGGTATGCATGTAGACCATCAGAATGAGCTGAAGGATGTGAGGATTAATATGTATGATTAGTGGGATGCATTTGAAATGACTACCTAGAGGTGCTCAGGCAAACAGAATTAGAACCTGGGGTATTTTGAGAAGTGTCCCTAAACCTATTATTCTAATGGGGGATTTCAATATGGTAGAATCCAGAAATGACAGGTTCAGAGGCTTGGGACAAGTCATAAAAGGGGATGAGCTCCAAGCATGGCAGTGCATTGTTCAACATTTTGGGTTATGTGACTTGGGGAATATTGGAGAGACTACACTTGGCAAAACTATGCCCATGGGAAATTGGCCAGTAAAACTAGATTGGACAGAGGATACATTAGCAGAAAGTTTTGGCTCAAGGGGTTCACTTATAAATATGTAAGTGTAGCACGTGGATTCAACAGAAGGGATTTTTAAAATCCCCTTTTTACATATTTCTTACATATAGAAGGGTACTATTTAAAGGGGGTATTCACAAGTTGAATAGCAAAAGGGTGCCACATTGAACTTCTCAAAAACTACATGAAGGAAATATTCCAGACCTAGTCTGAAAGCAACCACATGTGTGGCTACTTTCACTGTCCGACCTGTATGGTGAGGTGGAGGGGTGACAAAACCAATGTTTAAGAAGAAGACCGTTTACATCAAGAATAATTAGTTTTCTGCAAGGTACTGTGCTAGATCGTCCACACTCTGATTAAACAAGCAGACGTGCCGCTTAAGTATTTTGGAACATTTGAAAGCAATTAGAAAAGAACAAACAAGTAAAAAAATACAAAATTGCGGTACAAGTGTTATAAACACTTATCTTACTGAAGGCAAATGTGGGACAAGGGGGTACAAACATGGATGATTCATTTGGCATTGCTCTTGGAGCAAGGGGATAGTGGTGCAAGAGGACATGAGTTTTTTAAGTGAAGAAACTGGCATGACTTTTAGAGTGAAATACACTTGTGCCAGCATGTTAGTATCCTAGTACTAGTACACTTTCTACTTCACAAGCTGACCAAAAGAAATTCAATTTGCAACTTTAGTGTTAATACAACTCCAAAGTACATGTTTTCATTCACAAAAGAAAAACCAATGTACAATCTGAGTAATGGTTAGATAATCCATTGTACATATTTCGAACTAGCCATACAACTGAGACAAGAGGTGGCCAGACTCATTCTCATGCTACATGCGTCCAAAAAAAAAGCCATGTTGATAATCATGCATTTCTTTCCCTTTGCCTTTGGTTTCCCATCTCATTATACTCAACGATCCTCTCCAAGACCTTTATCGACTCTTGTCATTGTATAGTACATGCTCCATGCATGCTATGTACTCTCAAAAGTCCTTTGATTGAAGCCATAGAAACAACCATGGCTGCAAATGCTCAATCAAGAATGACTGGACTTCTTCGTCGTCTTGTAGAGCTCAAACTTTGGAAGTACTAACCAATTCTCGGATGAGTTATGGCACACCTTGTATAATGAGTCATCCAAAATGATAGTATTTTCTTATGATAGGTAGTTGTACCAGTTACAGATGCACTGTAAATTCTTGAAAAAGACAGGTTTTGTATCCACAAGAAAGCATGCCTCATCACACTCACCCTGGGCAAGAATTCCTGTTATTTTCCTCTTGTGGCATGGAAAACACGCATCCAGGATTCTTTCAACTTTCTTTAGTCAAGAAGTGCTCCAAATGAACACTTCAAACCGCTGAAGACAAAAATCCAAGAAAGCAGGAGCATCTCTTTGTACACCAACACACTGCGTGTCCTCCTCTCTTGAACTCTAACCATTTCTGGTGCATAGTGGTGGGGGGTTTTCTCGAAGATTTTACTAAACACCAATACACTGCGTGTCCTCCTCTCTTGAACTCTAACCATTTCTGGTGCATAGTGGTGGGGGGTTTTCTCGAAGATTTTACTAAACAACCTTTACCAAGAGTCCATCCAAATCCAACACAATTTCTCTTGTTTTGTCCTCTAGAGATTTGAGGGAATAGTGGTGCAAGGGTCTTTTTCTTCTCTTGACATCTTTACCAACAAATAGGTGGATCAGCGGCACATCCTCCTCATTGGCCTCTTTTGTGGTGTTGACCTCGATTTCTCCTTCCAGCATAGGCTTTTGCATGTTGCTTTGTTGCAACCGGAATCTTATTCTAGGAATTGATTGTGGAAGAGTAGAGAATTAATTCAATCATAAAAACCATTGCTTGTAAGCTTCAACTAAATCAAATCAATTGAAATTTAAACACTTAAACAAAATTAAAAATACTTAGCTCATAGACCATATTGGGTGCAATCTTCCCCCCTCTTGTGCGTGGCCTCTCCCCACATAAGAGTATTTCTTTATTAGCTTTCTTTTCCACCAAAATTAGGCCATAGTCCCCAAAATATACAAGATGTGCTTTTTAGAGCACGATACTCTTCTTTAACAAAAATAGAGTATCAAATTGGGACTAGGATAAAGCCATAAGCTTTAATAAATTCCACATAAATAAATGTATCTTTCCTAAAGTTCAAAATGGAAAAATCATTTGATAAGGTTGCAAGCTTCTATGCTTGCCAAAAATGAAATGTGATGAACCAAGACATTTCTTCCAAAGTAAACTCTTCAATTCCCATAGTCTTCATCACTTGAAAATATAAGCCCAATTAATTATTAAATTAATCCCACAAATATTAAACAGGCGCAAATCATCACCAACTCATGACTACCAGGCGTAAGTACCCCAGGAATCACCCTGCCATACAAACCTAACTGAAATAATCATAGGTGGCCTCAAACATACGTCATATACCGCACGTATTAATATTTATAGTGGTGTCACCCACGATATTAACCTAGCCGGCATGACGCAAGAGTAACTTAGGCATTCCCAAATTACTCAAGAGGGGATAAATAATATTTTTCTAGAGGACTTAAAATATATTCTCATGACATCCCTCTTGCTTGAGTTTGCAATTGTCCTCAATTGCGGATTTGCTGGGTTTGAAAAGAATGAAGAATTTCAGGGTAAACTCGGAAAAATTTCCCAGGCATCCATTTAGCATCTTCTTGAGGATGATTCTTGAAAGTCAAAAGATACTTGAAGTATTGATTACCTGTTCTTGTTGTTGTGGTCAATAATAGTATCAGGAACTAAGACTTCTTCCTCTCCTTCAATAAGAGGTGGTTCCTCATATGTTGGGTGAGTAGGAAGTGTTCCTCGAAAAGGTTTCAAGAGATGGATATGAAAAGAATTGTGGATATTCCAATTAGATGGAAGCTCTAGTCTATAGGCCACATCATTAATCTTTTGAAGGATTTTAAATGGCCCATAATATCTAGGCGCTAGCTTCACTGCAGGGAATTTTTCCACACTCTTTAATCGACGTTTTTCAATTCTCAAAAGTACATATTCACCTTCTTGAAATGAAAAATCTTTGCGCTTCCTATTTGCTTGAGATGTATACTTCTCTTGAGCTCTTGCAATACAATCACGCACTTCAGATAAAATACGATCAAAGTCTCTAACATATTGGTCGGCAGCTTCAATCTTATGAGAGAGTCTAGTAGCCGGAATAGGCAATGCTCTTCCATAGATAATCTCAAATGGTACTCGACCAGTAGCAGAATGAGGAGTATTATTATAAGCAAATTGGAGTAGGTGTATGTACTTATCCCATGCACTAGGTTGCTGGGAAACATAGGCTCTAAGCATATCTAAGATAGTGCTATTTGTGACTTCGGTCTGTCCATTCGATTCCGGATGGAAAGTCGTGGAAAAATCTAACTTAGTGCCTAAGTTTGAGAAAAAATCAACCCAAAAGTGACTACAAAATTTAGAATCTCTATCAAAAACTATCACTTTGGGTAGTCCATGATGAACAAAAATTTGCTTAACAAATATGTTCGCGGCTTGCTGAGAAGTTAGTGTCTTTTTACATGGAATGAAATAGGCTTGTTTACTAAACCTGTCCACTATTGTCCAAATCATGTCATGGTGACTGGAAGTAGTAGGAAAGCCTGTAATGAAGTCCATAGACACTTGTTCCCATGGTCTATCAGGAATAGGTAGAGGCATAAGCAATCCTAAAGCTTTGCCTTTGTAGCTTTTAATTGTTTGGCAAATGTTACATTCAGCTACAAATTTAGCTACATCATTCTTCAAATGAGGCCAATAGAATTCTCGAGAAACTACTTGAAGTGTTGCGAAAACTCCTCTATGTCCCACAAATGGTGGTTGGTGCATCTCTTCCAAGACAAGTTGTCTATAAGGTTGAGTAACACACAATCTTTTCTCAAAGAAAACATAGCCATCATTATGAGAATAACTTCCTTGAGGTGTCCAATTGTTTTCACGCAATTTGATCCATATTTGAGAAAAATCTGGATCAACTTCGTAAGTTTCTTTCATGAGTACAAATGGTTCACTTTCAATTATGGAAATGTTGTTGATATTTGGTCTTCGACTCAAAGCATCGGCAACAACATTTTCTTTTCCAAGTTAATATTGAATCATAGGTTGGAAACTTTGAATGAAAGATGCCCATTTGATGTGCCTATCTGAAATAAGAGGTTGCGTAAGCAAATGCCTAATGCTTTGTTGGTTTGTCTTGATAAGAAATTCAGAGCCCATTAGGTAATGCTTCCAGATTTTCAAAGCATGCACTACTACTGTTAATTCCTTGTCATAAGTGCTATAATTTTGCTCTGTAGGCTTAAGCTTCCTACTTTGATAAGCAATAGGATGGTTGTCTTGCATAAGAACAGCTCCAAATCCTTTGCCACTAGCATCAGTCACTACTATAAAGAATGGTCTTTGAAAATCAGGTAGTGTTAGAACTGGTGCTTGTGTTAAAGCATTCTTGAGTGTTGCAAAAGATTTATCTTGCTTTTCAGTCCAATTGAAATTTGTAGCTTTCTTAAGGAGTTCAGTCAAAGGATGAGCAATACAAGCAAAATTCTTGACGAACTTCCTATAATAACTACATAAGCCAAGAAAAGATCTAAGATCATGTATGTTTCTAGGCGTAGGCCAAGAAGCTATACACTCAATTTTCTTAGGATCTACACGAATCCCTTCAGCCGACACTATATGACCTAAGTATTCAATCTCCTCTTGAAAGAAAGAACTCTTTTCAGGATTGACATACAATTCATTTTCTCTCAAAAGGTTGAACACTTGTTCCAAGTGTTGTTCATGCTCTTGTCGATCCTTGCTGAAAACAAGAATGTCATCAAAGAACACTATAACAAAACTTTGAAACTTAAGGAATATGCGATTCATCATACGGCTAAAAGTAGCTGGAGCATTGGTCAAACCAAATGGCATAACCAAAAACTCATAATGACCAGTTTGGATTCTTAAAGCTGTCTTGAAAATGTCAGATTGAGTCATACGAACTTGATGATACCCAGACTTTAGGTCAATCTTACTAAAGACCTTTGATTCTCTAAGCTTATCAAGAAGATCATCTACCCTAGGAATAGGATATCTGTTCTTGACAGTAATCTTATTCAATGCACGATAGTCTACACACATTCGGTAAGTTCCATTCTTCTTCTTAACAAGAAGTACTGGAGCTCCAAAAGGTGAACTACTAGGTCGAATAAGGCCTCTCTCTAGCAAGTCTTCTATTTGGCTTTGGATTTCTTTTTGCTCTAACGTTCTGAATTAGTTGCCAAAGATATTGCAGAAGATAGTGAATGAGGTCGAAACATATTCACATCGGCCCTAATGGTAGATCTAAGGCCCGATATGAACTTTCTTTTTTGGTCCTTCTTGCTGACTCTATCCACAACCTGCACCTGTAATAAAGTATTCCAGAACTTTTCTACATACTGTGACATAGTTTCCTTTTCCAATTGATGCAAAGTGTCCCATTGGTGCCTAACTTTGGACTTGAATTGAGAGGGTAAAAAGTGCTTTTTAACCAGCTGTTGAAATCTTTTTCAAGAATCTGGCTTGTCACGACCTTGCTTTATTACACTCCACCATAAAGCTGCACTATCTACCATATGATTGACTGCACATTTAATCTTATCACTCTCTGAAAATTTTTCTCCAGAAAAATAGTCATCTAGTTGACTAAGCCAAGCTAAAATGACCCTAGCATCCTTCTTTCCATCATAATTTTGAAATGTGAAAGCTTTCTGACTAATCTTGGAATCTTTTTGTGACCTTTGTGCTTGCAATGTAGCATTTACAGCCCTTTGAATAGTGTCATCTTCGTCATCAAAAGATAGCGAAGAGTCATGCTTGCGTCTACGACTCATGAGTTGTCTTTCCAATTCAATACGCTTCTCTCTTTCTTCTACAATTTGATGTTGTAAAGAAAGGAGTTGCTCTTGAATTGATGGCGAGATAGGTAAGTCTGCCATAGTGCTTGTGCAAATGATGTAGATAAATAAAATTTTACTTTATTTGATGTAAATAAATAAAGCAAAAATAAGTACTTATCTTGTTTTTCTCCCGCAATTTGATCTTGGTTGAAGCTGAACAAAGACGTTGTTCAATGGCTGAATTGAATTCTCGTCGCCTCAAACAAATCCCAAACGATTCCGCGTGATTCAAGAGACTTGGGCTAGTCGAATTGTTGATGAAATAATTTTTCTGCACTTTGAAACCTGCTGAAACAGTCTTGTAAACATTGCCCAATCTCTGTAATATTTTTTGAAATTTTTTCAGAATTTTTCAGAAGCGATTTCGAAATTTTCTTGCCTTTTCTAGGCAATTTTTAAGCCTTTTGAAAACCTGTAAATCACTTTTCTGCACCCAAAACTTTTCAGAATTGGAAACCTTTGAATTTCTCTTCAAATTTGAAAATAGGAAAAAGTAAAGGTTCAAAAAGGAGTGATGTGACTTGTATGGGGATTGGGGAAAGTAAGAGTAGATTAACCAAGTGATTAAGCTTATGCTAATTAAGCTTATGCTTTTTTTTTATATCTTCTCCACACGCCAATTTGCGCCGACAGGCTACCGCCGTGCACCTCCTTCTCCACGAATTTCCTTGGTGATTTTTGATGGCTTTTACACAGATTTATCTGCTCCGTCTATTATGGATTTGCTCATACTTGAAGCTTTTTGATTTCTGAGAGAAACCCATGAGGTTTTTGGCTATGAGGATTTCATCCATACGGTCAGATTTTGATTTCACTGAGAATTTGGAAAAACCACTTTTTGATAGAGAGGGATGGTTTTGCAGCGTGGTGAGTGGGTTTGAGAGTAGATCTAGTTTTGAATCTTTGACCTTTGGGTAAAGACCTACAAAACACCCTTCTGTCCACTGGATAAATTCCTGCACTTTCTTGATTTTCGAGAAGTTGAAGCCCTTTCCTACCTTCTCCACAAATCTCCTAGCCCAAGCTCTGATACCACTGCAACCGGAATCTTATTCTAGGAATTGATTGTGGAAGAGTAGAGAATTAATTCAATCATAAAAACCATTGCTTGTAAGCTTCAACTAAATCAAATCAATTGAAATTTAAACACTTAAACAAAATTAAAAATACTTAGCTCATAGACCATATTGGGTGCAATCTTCCCCCCTCTTGTGCGTGGCCTCTCCCCACACAAGAGTATTTCTTTATTAGCTTTCTTTTCCACCAAAATTAGGCCATAGTCCCTAAAATATACAAGATGTGCTTTTTAGAGCATGGCACTCTTCTTTAACAAAAATAGAGTGTCAAATTGGGACTAGGATAAAGCCATAAGCTTTAATAAATTCCACATAAATAAATGTATCTTTCCTAAAGTTCAAAATGGAAAAATCATTTGATAAGGTTGCAAGCTTCTATGCTTGCCAAAAATGAAATGTGATGAACCAAGACATTTCTTCCAAAGTAAACTCTTCAATTCCCATAGTCTTCATCACCTGAAAATATAAGCCCAATTAATTATTAGATTAATCCCACAAATATTAAACAGGCACAAATCATCACCAACTCATGACTACCAGGCGTAAGTACCCCAGGAATCACCCTGCCATACAAACCTAACTGAAATAATCATAGGTGGCCTCAAACATACGTCATATACCGCACGTATTAATATTTATAGTGGTGTCACCCACGATATTAACCTAGCTGGCATGACGCAAGAGTAACTTAGGCGTCCCCAAATTACTCAAGAGGGGATAAATAATATTTTTCTAGAGGACTTAAAATATATTCTCATGACATTTGTAACTCTCACTTGCATTCCATTTTTGCATGTTTATTGCTTTCTCCCACAAGTGGCTCATCTGCACTAACCGTCCGCACAAACCCATGCTTCTCCCCAGCACTACTATCCTTGTTCTCTTGTACAACCTCCACTGCATCCTCCAATTCTGCATCGATATAAACATGTTGATCATTACTACCTCCCACAAGTATGTCATCTACACTACCCTACACATTATCTTTCTGTGATGTTGCAAACCCAAGTGTCTCCAAAACACTAACATCCATGTTCTCTTGCACACTCTCTACCACATACTCCCTTTTTGCATATCTGTACCAAGATGTTCATTAATTCCTCCCAAATGAGGCTCATCTTCAATAACCCCTTTCTTCAAGACATCTTCAAGTGTGCTTACATCCTCTTCTCCTCCACCAGTAGGTATAGATTCCATTGGACCATCATCCAGAACGCTCTTTGATTCATCGCAGTCACACACAAACATTGAAGCCAACACAATCAAAGGATATTAATTCACAGCACATAGTGTAGGAACATGATCCAAGAGTGTTTGTAAAACTACAAAGAAACATGTAGTAACATACTAAAAATTTACACGCTGAAGAACATAGCAGTACAATTAACTCCTTCTAAACCAATATTGCCATTCTTGCATTCTTTCTTCCCCCCTGCCTTTTTTAGACTTGTACAAGGACTGCATCGCAGAGCTTTTTCTGCCTTTTCCCATATCAGCCACCACAAACTCCTCTACAGGACTAACCTTTTGCTCGGGGCTAACCTTTTCCTCAATAGGAGCTGCATGGTCAACATGACCAGTTTGAGTCTTGTTTTATGCACATAAATTACATGCAACACATTCCAAAATTTGGTACTTATGCTAATAAGAAAGGGATTCACTTGATGATTGATTGCTGGACAATCTTTGCAGGGTCTTCAGACATTGGTGACTACAAAATAGCTTCCTTATCTTTCTCTAAGGGATTCACTTGATTGATTGCTGGACAATCTTTGCAGGGTCTACAGACATTGGTGACTACAAAATAGCTTCCTTATCTTTCTCTAAGGTCTTCTCCTCCATTACTTGTTGCTTCTTCACATCTACTACACTTTCTTCCTCATTGTAAAGACTATCTTCTTTGGCGCTTTCTCTTGCTTGCCTGGCACTAGACTCTTGCAAAGTAGATGTATGAGCCTCTTTCTTAGTTGACCCTTGTGGTGCCATGGTGCATGGAGTGAAGAAACTAACTTGACTTTCTGAGGATGACCTTTTCCCAAGCTTGGAACTTTTCTTTGGAGATGAAGGAGAAGGGAGAAGAACTGCACACAAGACAATGATAGCAAATGAAAAAAAAAGCCAGATTAGGCACACAATACTCCCAAAAAATTAAGTAATACATTCATCAAGCAAGGAATCAAAAAACGGAATTATGTATTGACAATGGTAATATAATCATCCATAAAGTACTGTAAGCATTCTACTATCATTAAATCTCAACCAAGAAGCCACCATGCAATAGTATACTTGGTCAACTTTTGAAGTACTATGTTGTGTTGATTGTTAGTTTAGAGTAGCACACAACATCAAATAAGAATAGTCCATAATAATAGTCTACATTACTATACAATTAATTATCTTGTACCAATCCTAGGCACAGTAAGAAACATAGTACTGCTCACAGTATTTAACTTGTGGTACTTGACATCAGTACTCTATCCATACACAAAGTATTGATACAAGTACTATAAGTACCATTGAATCACAATTCTACTACTCTCACGGTATTTAACTCATAGTACTTGACATAAGTATTGTAGCCATACAGAAAGTACTAATGTAATTACTATAAGTACCATTGAATCACAGTTCATAGTACTACTAAAACATAATATTATGTTTAGTACTGAGGTTTACACAAGCATATAGCACTTCTAATTGGATAGAGCACTGATGTAAAGTACAATAAGTACCATTTGAATCACAATTCTACCATGCTCATAGTATTTAACTCATAGTACTTGACATAAGTACTTTAGCCATGCACAAAGTATGGATGCAAGTACTATAAGTACCATTCAATCACAGTTCATAGTAGTATTAAAACAGAATATTATGTTTAGTATTGAGGTTTAGGTAAGCACATAGTACTTCTAATTGTTCAATTGTACTGTCAGAATAACTAATGAAAGTACCATGTTGTATTTAGTCATGTGCCAAAAGTCACAATGCAGCATTGAACATAGAAAAGTACTTTATACTAAAGTACCATGCTGTACTAAATCACAGTTCAGAGTAGTACTTTTGTAAAGTGCCAACAATACAAGAACATCAATGTGCAATATTGTATTAAGAACAAGCAAGAGGAGTATTTTATATAGGTCTAAAAGAAGTAAAACCAATCAAAATTAAGTTGTACTGAGTATATAGACCCAAAACTAGTAGTGTACTAAGCATACAAACCCAAAACTCGCATACATACCCAAAACTTATGTAGTTGTACTGAGCATACGGACACAAAACCAGTAGTACTACCACAATACTGCAAATAAGTTATTGTAAGTATTGATGAAAGTACCATGTTGTATTCAGCCATGTACCAAGAAGTCACAGTGCAATAGAGTAGTACTTTATTTAAGTACCACAATACTACAAGACTAAAATCATTGTGCAACATTATACTAAGAACAAGAAAATAATAGTATTTTATGTAAGTATATAGTACTAAAAGAACTAAAGTCAACCAAAAGAAATTGAGTACACAACCACTTCTAAGGACTAATAGTACTAGACTTCCACAAGAAAGACTAATAGTACTGAGCATATAGTTCCAAAACACAATAGTACCGATTCTACACAAGGGTAAGTACATAATATCTAGATATGTCTTAAGAAGTGTAAGTAGTAACACTACCACATATATACCAATACTAGCCCAATATTACTTGTACCCTAAACCTAACATTGCCACATAAGGAAAAGAAAGGCAGTACAACATGAACACTGAAGGTAAGGAACCACACATTCCAAAACAGGAGGAGAAAGCCCGAATAGATGCCGGTTAAAATGGATGCGACAAGCCATCTACTGCTCATAAGGGCGAGTGGAAGAAAGCCAAGGAGGAGGTCCTAGAAGGAGTAGTGAACTAGCAAACAAAGAGAAGTGTGGCGAATACAAATGGAGCGATATGGATCGTCGCACTTCGGATTTGGAGGTCGTGCGCATCATGGGAGGCCGAGTTTGTATGTATAGTGCAACTTCATGTCTTTTCTTTGAATTCTCTCTATTTGAGTTGTGTTATAATGCTTGTCTTGTGATGTAGCATGACATTGTGGGTAGAGATCCTACCCCAGCAGAGACTGGCTACCATTGTCGCCACACAGTAGAGGAGATACATGGGATTACCTTCACGAGATGAGGGATCATCTCCGACGAACAATACAATCGAGCAAGGAGAACACCAATGCAGGTAATATTTTTTATTTTTATTTACAAAACATGTTTCGACCTTTATAATACTTTCTATTTTTATTTATATATATCTACACTTTGTGTAGGCACAAGGAGGACAAGATGACTCGGAGAGTGATGACTCCTCGGAGTAGTTTTCCTTGTAGTTTTTCTTCATGTATAGTTTTGGTTTATGCAACTATGTTTCTTTTTCAAGCCTCATGGCTACCATCATGTATGGACAATTTCTTGGATATAAGATGAAATTTTTCATCTTCTTTATGTATCTATGTTTTTATTCAAGCCTTATTTGGCTACGATCATGTAAAGAGAAAGTTTTGGATATAAAATGCAATTTCTCATCTTCTTTAATCAAGTGTGTTGACAAATTTTTTTGTGCATATCTATCTTTAATTTAAGTTTTTATGTTGATATCTTTGCTAATCTTGATTTGTCTATGTACAAGTAAGCAAAACCTTAAACCAGAGAGCTGCCTGTGCAAAAAGAAATGCAGGTGCATGTGTAGAAAATGCAGGTAGCTCTCTGGATTTTTTTTAAAATTCCAGAGCGTGTCTATGAGCGTGTCAATTTATGCAGCTATAAGCATGTCTATATTTGCATCTATGGACGTATTTATAACAGAGGCTATAAAGGTGTCTATTTTTTGGAGTCTATATACGCATCTATATGCGTGTTTATATTATTATAGACGCGTATATAGACGCCAAAATAGAATCGCATCTATAGATGCGATTTTAAACGTGCCCGTAACATTTTAAAGCACGTTGTCAAAACACGTCTAAAAATGCACCTATGGTCGCTTCTCCTTGTATAGTGAGAGAGAGTATCATCACTTGTAGGCATAAGCTCAACATGAAGTAGGATCCCAAGCCTTATAGTGTAGGAGTGTAGACTTTGGGCATGGTCACAACAAATCATTACATCTATAGGCTAGCACAAGTAAATAGAGAAATGCATTGAGGCCAACATGAGAAAATAGAGTAACACATCTAAGGCCAACACGAGCAAATAGAGTAGCACATCTAAGGCCACCACGAACAACAGAGAGGGCCTAAAACCATCATTAAGCTTTCTAAAAACTCTCAATCCCTCCAAACAAAAATATCTTAGAGCTTGAAGGTGTAGGCTACATTTTCTTGCTAGGATCCCCATAACTCAAGTGAGAGGAAGAGAAAGTGTAGGCACCACATGAGAGGGAGAATAAGAAGATGGGAAAATATTTCTAGTGCTCCACCAAATACCTTGATATCTTTAATCATTAGTTTTCAACTCCCCTTTTCATAGTCTCATAGCCCTAGCCCAATTATTCTATTCACATTGACCTTGTCCACCCGCACCTCTTGACGTTCCCTCAACCTCTTCACACTCTTCGTCTATCCATTGACCATTGTCCTATGTTATTGTTTCATAAAAATAGTTCACACGTGACCATGGGTTATTATTTTTATCCTTCTTATAATCACCATGGCGCAAGCTTGTATCATCAGTGACATCACTTTAATACCCTCTCTACTCTCGATTATGCAAGAGGTTTGCTCATGCATTATCATCATGGCTATGCACTCGCTGTCTTGACTTGCCATTTTGTGTCATGGATTACATATCTTTTTTTGAGTAGACAGCTTCCATGGACAAAGTTTCCTTAGTAATTTACCGGTCATGCCCATTCCTTTCCATAGTCAAGAGACAGTTACGCATTCGTGCGTTTGCGGGACCAAATCTCTTAGAACCACCCAGTCACACGAAAGATGACGGGTGGAAGCATGAAAGGGTGTACATACTTTTGACCAGACTTGTACTATACTTTTTGCCCTGGTTAACAATTGAGTTTAGGTGAGTTAACTAGAGTCAATTTTTATTTTTAGGTAAGGTGGCCAAAACTTATTTTTAAATTAAGGAATCTCGCCAAGTCATAACACCTCACCTAACCATAATTTGAAATGCATGCTACTTTCCTATCTATCATGTGCTCCTCACCTCTCCAGTTCAAGTGAGCTCGTACACCCTAACCTCTGCATACACGAATACAAAGCTCTCTGAAAGGTAAGGTTTATGGTTTCCCTCTTGTATCCTACTGTTTGGCTCTCCCTCTCTCACACGCATACACACCAAAGCTATTGAAATATGCAAGTGAATGGGTGTGTGCAGGAACAAGCCCTTAGCAAGAGACTGTAAAAGGGAGTCTGTAATTAAGTGGTTAGCAATGAAAAGGTGATAGGAATCTACTGATGAGAGAATCAAGGGTAGCATGAGTGAATATAGGACTGTGAAAAGATTCTAGGAAAAGGTGCCCCCATATGTAGGGGAGGTGGCACAAATCAAGGAGAAATCAGTGGGATTAGATGCTTGGCATCTTGTGGATGCACAACCAATAAATTGAGGCATTGGCCTAATTTGCTAGTTTTTGAGTATCCATGCCTACATCAAGCTATTAGATTAATTGCTCACTAATATCATCTTAATCATCATCTAATCACTTGTTGCTAATTATGTTAATTCTTGCATTTGATGCACCATAGCTCATCACAATGCTATAAATTTAACATGGTATCAGAGCCAAGCTTAGGATTCATCTGATTTTTGAGCCTATTTACCTTGCTAATTACTCTACTAATCATAATAAGGCGATGATCCATTTTTAAGTCTATTTTCAACTAACCTCTGCACCCCCAGCTCTAGATATCATCAAGTAAGAATAAGAATTGATGATGTGCCAAAAACAACATTTGGAACATCTTTTGGGTATTATGAGTTTTTAGTTATGCCCTTTAGTCTAAATAATGCTCCTGCTACTTTTATAGCCATGATGAACACTATACTTTATCCTAATTTAGGAAAATTTATGGTGGTTTTTATTGATGATGTCTTTAGTAAAAATGAACAAGAACATATTGACCACCTTAGAAAAGTATTTCAATTATTGAGGAAAAACAAATTATTTTCTAAAATTTTGAAATGTGATTTCTTCAAAAAAGAAGTGCAATATGTTTATGTCCGAGAAAGGGATTTGTATGGATCCTGATAAAGTTGAAGCTATATTGAGATGGAAGGCCCTAGCTATATAGATGAGTTACAAAACTTTTTAGGACTTACAGGGTTCTATCAAAAATTTATAAGGAATTATGCTAAGATAGCTATTCCAATAATGAATCAACTTAAAGGAAAAGGAAAACAATTTATTTGGACTGATGATCAACATGCTAGTTTTGAAATATCAAAAGTAGCAATTAGTAATGCTCCTATTTTGCAAATAGTGGATCCAAACGAACCATTTGTATTAGAAACAGATGCTAGTAATTTTGTTGTAGGAGTAGTATTATTACAAAAGGAAAGGCTAGTTGCATTTTAAAGTAAAAAGTTGGATAATTCAACTTATGAAAAAGAACTATTTCCAATTATGCATGCTCTTAAAAAGTGGCATCATTATTAAGTTGTATGGTGCAAATTTTGAAGTATTGTCTGACCTTGAGAGTCTTAAATGGTTAAGTACTCAAAAGGAGTTAAAAGGTAGGAAGGCTAGATGGGCCAAAATCCTACATGAGTTTGATTTTCAAATCAAATATAGAAAAGAAAAATTTAATGTCATGGTGGCAAATGCTCTAAGTTGAGCACCCATGATAAATGAGTTGAGTTTTACTCAACTAGAAAGTGAGTTGCTGGCTCACTTAAAAGGAAAATGTGTTACTGACTCTATCTATCAGGTAGTTTAGGGTTACTTGATTAAAAAAGGTAACTCTCAAATAGAGAGTAAATAAAATACAGCTGTTACTAGTGATAAAAGGGTGTCATTTAAAAAAATAGTGGTTCAAAGGAATCACTTAAAGAAGGATCAATAAGTGAAAAAGATCGTTGGAAAAAAATTTCCATCAATAATGGGTACTTGTTATATAAAGGTCGCATTTTTGTACCCAAAGAAAAAAATATTTGTGAGAATATTTTACTACAATGTCATGACAATCCAAGTGTGGGGCATCTGGGAATTTCTAAGACCTATGTACTTGTTAAAAAGATAGTTTTATTGGGCAAGTTTAAATAAGGACATCCAGAATTATGTTATAAAATGCCCTAAGTGCCAAGTCAATAAAGTTTAGCGCCGAAAAGTAGGTAAAATATTGCAACCACTATAAATACCTCATAGTAAGTGGGAAAATATTTATATGGATTTTGTAGTGCGACTACCTCGAACAAGTAGAATACATGATTTAGTGTGGGTAATAGTGGATAGATTAACCAAGTTGGTACAATTTATACCAACTAAAAAAGAAGTAAAAACATCAAAATTGGCCAGAATGTTTATCCATCATCTATAAAAATTGTATGGATTGCCAGTAGATATAGTAAGCAACTGAGATACAAAGTTTACAAGCCATTTTTGGAAAAGAAGTGTTCAAAAAGTTGGACACCAAACTTAGTATGAGTACGTTTGGAATCGGTAACGGGTTAATCAAGTCCTAGAAGTTATGCTTTCAGCATATGTTAATCATAAGAAAAACAATTGGGATGAGTATCTTCCATTATTAGAATTTTTTTATAATAGTGCTAAACGTTCTCCTACCGGTTTTAGTCCATTCATGCTAATGTGTGGATTTCAACCTAGAGCACCAATCACTACTAGAGCTTGAGGGCATACCGACGTTAAAATATCGACGCAAATGTCGAACGTCAGTATGCCCGTCGTAATCTTGGAGGAGACAAGTCGGGCGGGCTAATTTGAAATTTTCGTATACCGACGCGTATACCGAAGCACATACCGACGCGTATATCGAAGCACATACCGAAGCATATATCGTTGCTGATACCGACGCACATTCCAAAGTATACACCGGCGCTTATACCGAAGGACATACCGATGCTCGTAAGTTTTTTACAACCGAGAGCGTATTGTTCTCTGTTTTCCGCGGCGTTGCAGAGAAGGTATGCATTTCCTCTTTTCTCCTCTTCTCCTCTTTTCTCCTCTTCTCCTCTTTTCTCTTTCTTTCCTCTTTTCTCCTCTTCTCCTTCTCCACTTTTACTAATATGCTCTTGCTTTTGCTTTTTAATTTAGGATATAGGACGTTTAGGGTTTTGTGTTTTTTTTGGCTCTCTATGCATGTTGAGAGCTCTCTATGTATGCATAGATCTCCTAATGCATGCATAGAGATTTTAGGGTTTTGTATTACTTTGTATTAGTTCTTATTCTTATGTTTAATTTACTAATTATTTTGTTTAATATTTTGTTTTGCAGCTCTTTCACCAATCCTCTCCTTCAGCTTCGCAAAAAAGAGGTAGACCCTCTTTCGATTTTCCTTGTTTATGCTTTTTTCTACGTATTATTGCATCCCTGTTTTATGGTTTAGGGTTAGTTTAGGGTTCTTGCAAGCTTATACATAGGATTAATTCAAGATCTATGCATAAAACCTATCATAAGCTTGCAATCTCTATGCATAGCCTTCTTGCAAGCTTTATGCATAAGCTGTATTCATAGAGCTTGCGAGCTTGTGAAATCTCTATGCATAAGCTCTATGCATAGGCTTTATGCATAGAGTTTGCAAGCTTATAAAATCTCTATGCATAGGTTTCTTGAAAGCTTGCATGGACATTGTACATAGAGCTTGCATAGCCTTCTTGTTGAAAGCTCTATGCATAGCCTTCTTGTAAAAGCTAAATGCATATGCTCTATGTATAGGCTTTATACATAGAGGTTGTAAGATTATGAAAGCTCTATACATAGGGCTTGTAAGCTCATGCAAGCTCTATACATAGAGTTTATGCATAGAGCTATATGAATCTAGCTGAATGCATGAATTAAGATCTATGCATAAAGCTTAATACATAATGTTTTATGTATAAATCTTATGGATGAGCTTTATGCATAAGGCTTCACATGCATTATGTTTTTATGCATAAAGCTTTTTTTGATGTAGAGTGCCTTGCATGGATGGAGAGCATAAGCTTTTTGAATGTTTATACTCTCTTATACATATAACATATATTTCTTATGCTCTGTTTTTCTATGCATAAGGTATTCTCTTTATTCATAGAGTTTATATATGTTATCAAGGTAAGATCTCTTATCCATGCAAGACAAGATCATGTTTATTACACCATTGGGTGATGGGATTAAGGGTTAGCATAGTGCATAAGGCTTATAGCATACAGCTTATGCATAAGACTTATGCATATGGCTTATGCATAGAGCTTATGCATAAGTCTTGCATAGAGCTTATGCATAAGACTTATGCATAGAGCTTATGCATAAGACTTATGCATATGGCTTATGCATAGAGTGTATGCATAAGTCTTGCATAGAGCTTATGCATAAGACACATGCATATGGCTTATGCATAGAGCTTATGCATAAGTCTTGCAGCCTTATTATACAAGCTTATACTTAAGGCTTGCAAGCCTTACTATGCATATGATTGCATAAACCTTATTCATAAAGCTTGCATAAGACTTACGTATAGAGCATTACACATAAGCTTATGTATAGATCATTATGCATAGGCTTTATGCATAAGGTTCTATGAATTCAGCTTTAGGTGTAGGCTTCTATGCATAGAGCTCAATGTGTAGGCTCTATTTACAGAATCTATGCATATAGATTTTTGCATAAGGCCTTTATAAATAGCTATTTATGAATAGAGATAGCTTCTCTCTCCATCCTTGTTCTAATTATCTTCTTAATTTTGTATGGAGAGAAGATAAGCTAATGTATAAGTTATTTTTAAAATCTCCCTCAACGGCTGGGGAAAAGAAGCCCGTTTGACGCTTTTTTTAATATTTTTAAAGTCTCCCTCAACGGCTGGGGAAAAGAAGCCCGTTTGACGCTTTAAATGTTATTTTTAAAATCTCCCTCACGGCTGGGGAAAAGAAGCCTTGTTTTATGGTTTACATAATGCTTTGTGTAATGCATAATGATTTGTATTTAATGAGCTACATATACATGTTATCCTACTAGATGGAGCCTCTCAATCTTGAAGAGAGAATAGCGTGTCCATGCATGCGATGTAAGTACCAAATCTTTCGAAAACGAAGGATTTGCAACCAGCATGTTCATGACGCTGGCATATTTTCAATGGAGCACTTGCAAAATTTACGGTTTCAATCGTACAACTAAGCAAGTGTGCAACCGCATCTTGATAACATTGCGCCTGTGAATTCTCGTCCCCAACAAAGAATGAGGATATCGCAGGAGGGAGTGATAGATGGAGCTCAATTAACAGCACCCGAGGGAATGGAAGAAGGTCAGGAAATGGAAGAAGGTCCAATGGAAGAAATGTTGGTTGCCTTCATCGAGCAACAAGAAGCTCTCTTCGAGGAGCATGAACATGAAGATCATCAACCACGACATTCTCAACGGTCAAATTATGAACCAGAGGAAGAGGCCATGCGTAAACTTGCACGCCTTCCATTATACAATAGTGCCAACATATCTGTATTGCGTGCATCTCTTACGATGCTAAATTTGCAGTCAATTTTTGGATGGTCTAATACAAGTGTCACTGAACTATTCAAGTAAGGACTTTTTTTGGAGATTACACCTACTGTTAAAATGATAAATTTTCAACTTGTATTTGACTAAATCTTAATAGTAACGATCAGATATTGCCATACTTGCAGGCTTTTGAAAGACCAGATATTGTCCCCTGGCAACGAGATGCCTCCATCTCGTGCAGATGCCAAGAAGTTATTGAAATCCATAGGCATGGATTACAATAATATTCATGCTTGTCGCAATGATTGTTGCCTCTTCCGCCATGAATATGAGCATTTGCAAGAATGTCCCCATTGTGGCTCTAACAGATATAGAGAAGATGTTCAGGGGGAAGCTGTCCTGGTAAATGTTCTTAGGCACTTTCCAATCATCCCAAGAATAAAAAGCATGTTCAGGTGCAAATCTATAGCAAGCTTGATGACATGGCATGCCACAACTCAATCCACAGATGAAGTGATGCGTGTGCCTGCTGATTCACCCGCATGGAGACACATTGAAGAGAAATGGCTGGCTTTTAAGGAAGAACCTCGAAACCTCCATCTTGGCCTAGCAATGGATGGTGTAAACCCTTTTGGTTTAAAGAGCTCTTCATGGAGTACATGTCCTGTTTGCCTTGTGAATTATAATCTTCCGCCATGGTTAGCAATAAAGAAAGGTCATTTGTTGCTCTCATTAATAGTTCCAGGAAAGTACAAGGTGAAGAACATGGATGTATATTTGGCACCACTTATTGATGAGTTACGCACCTTGTGGAACGGAATTGAAGTGGACATGTCAAAGCAGCAGAGTGGCCAAAGACTTACAACTGTGCAAGGTATTCTCATGTGGACAATGCATGATTGGCCTGGCTATGGAGAATGCTCAGGTTTGTCTATATCGGGTTACAATGCATGTCCTGTATGTGGTCCTCGACTTGATTCAAGATACTCAAAAGCATTACGAAAGAATGTCTACCAAGGACATGTTAGGTATCTTCCAGAAAATCATGAATTGCGGGATGGTAATCTAGGAAGACCTCCTCCAAGTGCATTGAAGGCAAGCGATTGGAAGATCAAATGGGAAGAATGTGGCAACTTGGCATGTCCTGGGATGAAGAGGCTCTCTATCTTTCACCAACTCCCCTATTGGTGTGATCTCCTTATAAACCATTTGCTTGACCCGATGCATATTTTCAAGAATGTAGCTGACATTCTGTGGAAGACCATGACAGGAAAAAAAGAGACTAAAGGCCAAAGGGATGACTTGGAAGAGATTGGTTGCATGCAAGAGTTGTGGGCTCGCACTAGACCCAATGGAAAGGTGCTACTTCCAAGAGCCCCATGGGTTTTTAGTAAGATGGAGGAACAACAAGTCAAGAGGACAATTTCAGAGTTTCGGACTCCTACAGGTTGTATGCATTGCTTGAAAAGTGCATTTACAAAGGATGATGATCTTAGTGGCCTCAAGAGTCATGATTGGCACAAGTTTCTACAATTTGTGCTACCCATAGCAATAAAATATTGCCTCACTGAAGACATTAGAGCTACTATCTATAAGATTGGCACATTGGTGCGCTAGATTTCTTCAAAAGAGATAAAGAGAGACACTTTGGAGACAGCGCGTTTAAACTCCATAGAGGCAGTCTGCATGGTAGAGAAGTTTTTCCCTACAAGTTTATTAACAATCCAGATGCATCTGCTAGTTCATGTTGTAGATGAGGTTGCAGTTGCTGGAACAGTCCATTCAAGATGGATGTTCTTTTTGGAGAGGTTTATGAAGACATTAAAGGGATTTGTTCGCTAAATGGCTCGCCCAGAGGGTAGTATGTCAGAAGGGTGGCTGATACAAGAGTCCCTTGTTTACATCACTGAATATTTAAGTTCCTCAGATCCAGAGATACCTCGACTATGGTCTCAAGAGTCTAACAGGCGAGTCATTGGTGAGGAACCTCAAGGCTAAGGCATTAAGAGAAAGATGGATAACAATTTGAGGAAAAAAATCAACAAATTTTGCATCTTGTGAACTCTCATGTAATGGAGAAGTGGATTGAGACATATGAAGCTCTCAAGCGACAGTGAGTACAAGATCATTTAAGTTTCAGAAGGAATCGCACTACAAGAAATCTCCCATATCCAGAAGGTATGCAAGCTCTTCCGGACTTTCCCACAGGTAGATGGCTAGAAGCTACAATTTTAGAAGCCAAACATGCTGGTTTAATAATAACAGAGGAGGAGGAGGAGCTTACAAAAGGATACGATTGGCATGTAAGTGTTTAAGTTCTACATGTCTCTCTTTTTTTTCTCTACATGTCTCAGTGTTTGTTTCTCCATCAACAATCTTTATGTGCTATTTGTAGTATCACAAATATGGGGCATTTTGGTCACATGGATGTCATTTTTGAGTAGAACGAATAGACCAAAGAAGAGCAACCTTTGATTGTGGTGTCACAGCACAGTTTGTTCAAGAAAGTCGTGCAAGTGCAAGTGATGATAACACAATTACTGGAATGCTTGATTACTTTGGAACCATTCAAGATATATTAAAGGTTGGCTTCAGAAGTTTTGAGTTGTTTATCTTTTATGTGAAGTGGTTCAAGGTAATCACGAATGGGCCACATGCAACTATACGTAGAGACAAGAGTGGCCTCATCCAAGTGGACTCCACAAAGGTATGGACCGATCAGCAAGATACTTTTGTGCGCCCAAAGCATTGTGAGCAGGTTGTCTTTAAAGCGGATCCAAAAGCTCCACACTGGCTATTTGTGGTTCGTCGCCCCCCGCACAGTAAGCAAATTTTTGAAGAATTCGAGCTACAAAAAGGTGATGTGGATGCACAGGGTGGTGGAGAGCAGCAAGAACAAGCCGATATCAACAATGAAGAGGAGCAAGCAAATGAAGAGGAGCAACTAGAACAAGATCCAAATAAAGAGGTGCAAACCAAGGAAGCTAAAAAACATGTTGAGGAAGAAGACATAGATGATGACGACATCCTTCATCAAGGGACTTTTAATGATGAGGATGCTGAAATGTACATAGACATAGATCTCTTTGGGGCTACTGATCTTAATGAGGATGATAGAATAGATAATGATTTTTAAAATGATGTATCTTAATGATTATGCAAATAGTTATGACATATTTGTAATGATTTTATGACATTGAAGGTCCTTTCATTGTTTACCATTGTTAATGTTTACCATCATAATCACTACTGTAGGTGCAAGTTGATATAGTTTTACCATTGTTGTTTATCGTTGTTAATGTTTGTCATATGGTTCTTTCATTGTTTACCATGTAATTTTCATTTCGCACAAGTTTGTCATATGGTTTTTTGTCCAACAGGCCATGGGTGACTCACTGCCCTACGACTACAGTCCTGATTTCTCATTTAATCCTACACCGCAGGGCATGAGTCCCCAACAGTTATATGGTTTTCTTTCCTCCATGACTCCAGAGCAGAGAGCCATGGCTCAGAGTTATTGGGGTTCTGGAGCAGGGACATCTGCCTCACCATCTGGCTTCGTGACGCCAGTTCCCACACCCGTGGATACGACAGCAGCTCCCACACCTCATACCACACAGCCTTCCACTCCTCTTATATTGGGAGTGGTGGTTACGAAACCATGCGCCATGAATTCGTAAGTATTTGTAGCAATTTTATTTATGTAAATGTATGTATGTGGGCTAAATGTTGATTTCTAAAAGTTATAATTGTTAATCGTTTGTGTAGGAGTTGGCCATGAATCGCCCACCAAGTAGGCGAGAGGAGAAGTACGCTCACAAACATGGCCTTGTGGCCTTATTTGAGATGCTTGAAGAAGAAGGAGAGACCATCAATTGGGAGGCATTACCATGATGTAAGATGACCTTCAAACTAATGGTATATGATCAAAACATTCTTGAGTATTAATGTTTATTTTAATTTCTTATTTATCGATCTGGAAAATAAAAAAACGAGCACGGTTGTTTTTGTGCTCTATTTTAGACAGAATGGTGCTGTCTGTTTGCTGTTGTTGATCCTGTTCATTGCAGGCAGCCAGGCAGCAGCCAGGCAACAGCCAGGCAACACTATTCTGTCTTTAAAAAAAATTTTGGTACAGCGTCGGTATATTCCCCGGTATATACACCGGTATATTCACCGGTATATGTGCCGGTATACATGCCGGTACTGCCGCCGTCGGTGAAAGTCGGTATAGAGACAGGTATACACCCCGGTATAAGTGCTGGTATAGTGGCCGGTATAGACGCTGGTATAGACGCCGGTATTAGCGCCGGTGAAACGTCGGTATAGACACCGATATAGGTGCCAGTATTGTTCCCCGACGCTTATACCGACGTCGTCGTTCCGACGCATATACCGGCGTTTATACCGATGACGGGGCTTTTTTAGACCCCGTTCAATGACGTCGGTATAAGCGCCAGTATTAGGCTAACATGTAGTAGTGCATAGCAGTTGGGTTACAAAAAGAAAATTGCAGAGTGTAAAAGACTTTCTCAAAGACATGCAAGACATGTTAAATGTTGCAAGAAGCGACGTTAAAAGAGTGTAGGATTGTTTTATTAGTTATGAGAAAGGTAAAAGAAGATCAATTAATCTAGAAAAGTTCCAAAGTTAAGTCCAAGATATTTTGGTCCTTATACATACTACAGAAAATGGAAGTGTAGCTTACAAGGTAGCTTTACCTGAAGGATCCATAGTGTTTCATGTTGTTAGACTGAAACGCAAGATGGAAAACAATGATATCATCATTGGAAAAGAATCAATAGTTGATTTTATGAAACCACCTATTCTTCCACATGAACTTGAAAAGATTCTTGAATATCGAGAAAAGAAAACTAGACATTTTGTGTTTAAAGATTGATATACTAAAGATAGACCAGAACAAGGATCTACTTGGGAAAGAGTGGCTATACTAAAGAAAAGGTTTCCTGAGTTTTTTTTTTGAGGATGAAAACTTTTCTTTCAAGGGAGATTAAATGTTATGAGAATGATAGAAAACACTAAAAGGTAAGACTAGGAAAGATTATTTATATGTAAAAGGTTGCATATAAACAAGGTTCAGGGGATTTCAAATAGGATTAATAAGCATTAAAGTTCAAGTAAAAAGGGAAGTAGATGGTGCACAATGGAAGCCCAAGGAAACAAAAGAAGGCGCCCCCCTTTCAGGGGTAGTTGAAGCGGCATTGGATAAGTCAAAGGTCAATGTCTAGCCAATGAAAGGTCGAGGGGCTGAAGTTGAAGGCCATGCACCACTTAGGCCTATATAACCATAAGGTCTATTTGGGATATGGTTGGGTGGAGAATAAAATTACTAGTCTTACAAGACCTCAAGCTTATAGTGTAAGGAGCATTACACCAACCATGATTTTTTAAGAGTGATTTGTGATGTGGCAGTCTCACAGACATGATTGATAATCACGCCGTGATTCGTTATCCGTGTGCTCTCACGATTGGACTATAAGATGGAATCTTTAAGATGCATTTAATGCATAATTTTTAAGATGCATTTATCCGTGTGCTCACGATTGGACTATAAGATGGAATCTTCAAGATACATAATGCATAATCCCATAAATCACGAAACAAATATGTTTTCAAAAAAATCATGCATAATCCCATAAATCACGAAACAAATATGTTTTCAAAAAAATCATGTTGTGAATGAAAATCATGGTCGTGATTTTGTAGTTTGCAGAATCATGTTAGCATGATTTTGCGAGTTTTAACAAAAATCAATGTTTCAAGGGTGCAAATCTTAATTTTTTCAGTTTAGATTATCTAGTTTCTTGCAACATGAGTATTATAAAGGCAACAAGACATGGAATTAATGGCTCTTTTTATTTTTATTTTGAAGAGTTTAGAACACTACAAGACAATGCTGCCATACACGCGTTTCATACACGCGATAAATTACGAACGCGTGTATGGTCGCGCTTGTATTTGAATAGAATCGAGCGCGTGTATTTTAGCATTTAAGCTCGCGTGTATATTTGCATTTATCAACGCGTGTATAAACGCGTTTATATACATGCAGTAATACACGCATAAATACACGATAATATTCACGGGGTAATACTCGCTATTATACACGGATAAATACACGCTACTATACACGGATTAATATACGCATGGCAGAGAAAAACTGAAAAAAAACTGAATTCCTTTACACAACTATTTTCCTTAAACCATCTCATAGTACATTACAGTATACATCATTACACAATCCCACTACATGCATTTACAACAATGAAATATATTCAAAAATAAATCATGCATATGAGATGATAGAAATGTCATCAATTTAGAACATACAGTGACAGATTGGTTAGGGTTCGATCTCATCTTCAATAAGATCCATCCTTGCCAAACGATCAACATCAATATCCATTTGATCAATTGGTAAGGCTACGATTAAATTTATTCCACTATCGATATTCTGTACTCCATTGATAATGGTATCGATGTCCTGATCATCCTCATCAACATCACCATCATCCTCAATGGTAGGGTCATTCTCATGATCATGAGAAATGGCATGCTCATCCTCATTATCATGATCATCTCTTATTTCTTGATCATCGATCACAACATCTTCAATGGCATGTTCGACGTCATCTTCATTGCGGCTTGTTACATCCTCCATATGCTCCATATCAGTGAATGTATTATACATCACTTTGGAACGTGGTGCAATAGGGATGACGTACCACCATTTGATGTCATGCACCATTGGTAGATAGATAACCTACTCAAATACACACAGTACAGTAATTAATTAGCATATCAAAAGTCAAGGGGTACGCGAGCTTAGATATATATGTACATGAAACACATTAGTAAAAAAATGCATACCTGCTCACATTGTTGTGGCAATACGAGCCTATCTGTCTTTGTTTGCCAGAACTTTGTAGAGTCAATAGTTACATATCCACTTGCATGGCGTTTTATCGTTGCATCAGGCCCTTTTTCCACCATGTTCATTTGCCATTTGACATCCAAAACATACACAAAGAAGCGACGAAAGTCAAGCCTAAATATGTCTTGGATTATGCCACAATAATCATCCATTTTTTCATTAGCTCCCTCAAAGCTACTAATGACACCGCAATCTTGTGTATTTCTCTTTTCATCAATTCTTTGTGTTCGAAAATGCTTGCCTTCACACCATATAGCATTGAACATAGTGCACTGGACCAAAATAGAAGCAATATTTGTGTAAGCAATGTGAATAAATATTAAAAGCAAATCACTTACAACTAATGCAAAACATTAGTTCTATGTACCTTTGACATGCATCCTCGTGCATACTCCCATTCTTCCGCCGTGATATGCAGCCCCTCGTCGCTCTCTGCTCTCTCCATTTCCTCATGCAACCAATCAACATGGATATCATTCGGAAGTGTTGCTAGATGCTTAGGGTACGCCTTCCGAGAGCCATGTTGCCTCCGAAAGAGAGCTCTTTCTGCTTGCCTTTTTGTCTTTGCATCCTCATATCTTGTAACCCATCTGCTCATCACATCACTATTAAGGATACAAGTGAAATTGAGATCATCAATCAATGTTCTGTCAATTACTTTACTCTGTCCTTTTCCTTGAGGCACAATAGAGGTCATCCTCAAGTCCTCTTCATTGCTCCATAGTCGTGGCAAAGAGCTGTCCACCTGACCAAGAAATTCTGAAATATATACAAGAGACTCTTGTATCAACCAACCCTCGGCCATGCTTCCTTCAGGCCTTGCACTTTGCCTCACAAAGTCTTTTAAGGTCTTCATGAAGCGCTCTAGGAAGAACATCCAACGTGCATGCACAGTACCACATAAAGCAATTTCGTCCACTAAATGCACAATGAGATGTAGTTGACTTGTGAGAATGGTTCGCGGAAAAGTCTCCTCTACCAAAGAAACCACCTCCACTGCCATAACACGCGCATCATCCAACGTGGCTGGATCAATTGCTTTGGAACTAACATATCTGAAAAATAAATAAATAGTACGTTATACCTCATGCACGTTCATTTTGCAAGGTATAATGAAGGGTGATCTGAGCATGGGTTTTACATACCTCACAAGCTCGCCCATCTTATAAATACATTTTTTCAAACTCTTATTCGCACAATGGTCGATGCTAGTAGGTAGTATGAACTGCGCACATAAGAGCACATTTATGGTTTATGGCATTACAAAATTTAATTTCAACGTACGTACAAGACTTGGAAAACACTTACTTGAAGCATCTTGTGCCAATCGTGGGACTTCAACCCATATAGTTGCTCAACGCCTCTTTTCTTAGTGGTTGTAAAGGCTCCCTTCAATGATCTCATGCATCCAGTGGGAGTACGCAAAGTGGTGATGGCCTGCTTCTCCTCTTTCTTTGATATAATCCATGGTGCAGGCGGAAGACGAACGTGCCCACCCACCTCTCGTGGCCAAGCTTGACGCATACGTCCTGCGACCCGCAAGTTCTCACGTACGCTAACATTGTCTCGTTTACCAGTAATATGTTCCCAAATACCAGATCCCACATTCTTGAAGATGTGCATGGGTACCATGTTAGGGTGTGGTACTGCATCCTGCTTCAATTTATCAAATTATATGTTACAACTCTATTAATTTAATTTGGATACCATGAGTCATTTGAATACCATCAATTTACATCTACTCACCTCTAAACCTGTTTGATTCCATTCTCCATACATGGAGATGTGATTCAAGGTAATTCGACGTGCTCGTACAATGCATCCTTGACATCGATTACACATACATTTGATCCGTTGTCCCAACCACACATCGCGATTACGATGACGCATTGTCTCATCTTCCCCAGAACTGCTTGAAGAGGTTGATGACATCCTGTGTACAAATCAGAAAACACAAAATCATTATATGTTTTTAATGAAAGCACAAAATCGCGTATATTGACGCGGCTATCTCCTAAAAATTACGTGTATTCACGCGGCTACTTCCTAAAAAGCGCGTGTATTCACGCGGCTACTTTCTGCAAAACGCGTGTACAAACGCAGCTAAAATCACATACACGCGAATATACCCGCGTGTATAAATGCGAATATAAACGCGGCGGTATGTTTAAACTAAAAATAGCCCGCCTTCCCCAAATATAGATTTTGAACTAAGAAATCAACAGTGCATGCGTTTTCGCCTGTTTTCGCCTCTTCCAACAGCAAGGAGGGAGCAGAGAAAGGAGCACACACACGGGAGAAGGAGGGAGCAGAGAAGGAGCAGAGAAGACTCACTTTTTCAGAGGTGAGTCACTTCGTCCTGTGCCTTGTCTCTTTTGTCAGATTTGTTTACTTTGCTCTTTGCTCTTTGGGTTTGTCTTTTTGCACACGATTGGGTTACTGCATCCTGACAGGGGCGACAATGGCTGGTCCGTTGGGGGGTTGGTCTTTTCGAGAAAATTTTTTCGCAGGTCGCGTGTACGAATGCGTGTAAAAACGCGTGTAAACTGTCTGCAGAGTATGTTCACGCGCATATACACGCGTTTCTAGATGGGTGTATACACGCGTTTTTTGACGGGTGTATACACGCGTTTCTGCAGACAGAAAACTGCGGTGTTTCAGATTTCATGATTTGCAGGCAACTGACTTGAATGATGATATTTGTGTGAGTCAAGAGACAGCCCATGATGTACATGAAGATGTTTGTTGTAGGTTCTTTATGGATATTCCAGGTTCTTCATCCGATCCATTTGCGTACAGCAATTGGTTGATGGAGATGATGAATCACTTTGGGCGCCAACCTGGTCCGATTGAGCTTACAGAGTATATGTATGCCCATCCCCCTCCTTCCCTGCCTGGTGTCTATACCCCTACCGCGAGTATCCAGGGCACTCCAGTGCCGTCTATTCCTCCGAGTCCGACGAGACGGCATGCAGCTTCTCCTCTTCCACGTCCACCGAGGAGACATACCTCGTCCCAGACACACTCACGTACACCCTCACAGCCACCATCACGTGCTCCCTCAGAGCCACCGTCACGTCAGGGCTCACAGCCACCGTCACATAGACAATCCCCCAGTCGTGACTCCACCCGCAGCAGTAGGAAGAGTGGGAGTGGAGGATGCGGCGGGTGCTTTGGTGGGGGAGGTGGGGGAAGTGGGGGAGGTAGTAGGGCACGCGGTGAGAGAGGAGATAGAGAGAGAAGAGTTAGAGAAGACAGTTCGGAAGAGGAGGAGATGAGAGAGATAGAGAGAGTAGTCTGCTATGATGTGACAGGGCGGGATAGTGATGGATGCGAGGGGGAGGGAGGTAATGGAGTACATGCGTGGGGTAGTATCAAACTCATATAGAAATTGTTTTATTAAATTTAAAGATCAAAATAGCCGATTAGTTGGGGAGGTGATAGAGGCTGTACATAGTCGGTACCCCAATCCCCCACATGCTACATTCTCGGATGTATGGGGAAGGACGCGAATAAGGGAGATCTTAAGTAATAAAAGATCTCACCTTAAAAAACTCGCGTACGATGACCGGCTAAATGTAGCTGCGGGTGGCTATCCTGCCGAGAAACCTGCCACTGCGCACAAACGCGAGTGGAAGGAGGCAAAGAAACGAGCAGAGGGTGGCGTGAAGAGCAGGCAGCATGTGGAGGCACGACGGATCCAGATGGAGACCATTGGATCTTTGCATTTCGGATCTGGCGGCGTCGAGTCAAGGGAGGCAGAGTTCGTAAGTATCCTGCCACTTTATTTGATTGTTTACTTAATTCATTGATTCTATGATTGTTTTAATCTTACAAATTGTGTTGATTATGATACAGCGGCGGGTTACGGGGAGGAAGCCCACAACCCACGATACTGCGTATGCTCGCCGGCATAGCAGACGTGACACGTGGTCCATCTTCAGAGCCGAGGGACGTATTACGGACGCGCAGTTTGAGATGGCCATGAGACCATACGGTCGACAGGTACTTGAAAATTCGTAACGAATGGTTTTGGTTTATTGAATTGCATATATATATACTTATATACTATATATTACTTGAACAGGCACAAGCTGCTAATGATCCACCGGCCGCCGCTGCAGAGGGTGGACGTGAGCACTACTCCTCGGACATTCCGACCGATGTGAGCTCATCTGAGCATGGGGGGAGCACCGAGTCATCATCTGGGTCTGAGTAGTACTCAGACTTGTAGTATCACATTCCATATTGAGGATGTGATTGTATATATTTTTTTGTAAACTCAAGCCATGGGCTACTTCGAGATATGGACTCCCTTGTATACATGTATGAAATTTTGATAGTAATATTGAATTGATTGATCGATAGTATTACATTCATGTCTGTCTTGAATCGTGTAATGACAATGTATGCATTCATGTCGTTCTTGTCTTAATCTCCCTCGTGCATATGTTCTTCGTGGATGGTCTAATGGGATGGTCTAATGCACCAAAAACCCTAAAAAGAGAGTGCTATTGGGTGCTGGAATGCTGGAACAGTATTCAGGCACCAAATAGCACTCTCTGGATTTTTTTTTTTGCTCTCTGTTCGCGTGTATAAACGCGTCAGACCTGCTAAAACATGCGTGTATCTGCGCGGATACCCTGGAAATTACGCGTGTATTAATGTGTATAAACTGGCAATCACGCGTGTATAAGCGCATCTAAATTAAAGAAACGCGTGTATAGACGCAGGTATAAACGCGTCTGGGACATTGGAACTGAACAGGATGCGGCTATACACCCGTGTATAAGCGCGTCTAATATAAGAAAAAGCGTGTATAGCCGCGTGTATCAATGCGTCTGTGTAAAAAACGTGGCTACACACCCGTGTATACGCGCGTCTGAGTGGTACTATACACGCGGTTTTACACGCATGTCTCTGGCCGCGATGATACACGCGCTGATACACGGGCCCGCTACTTTTTTTCACAAGTCATTTTTAGCGGCTAAGAGCGCGGGTATGAGCCCAATCCCTTGTAGTGGAAAATGTAAAAAATGGGTGTTCCCTACACAATTACGATAGTCATTATGAAGTTTTCACCATGCAAGTATTAATGCAAATTCTTTTTTTGTTGATTTCCTAACTTTAGAACAACTTGAAATGATGAAACAATGCAAAACAGTTCTTTTTCCTCTTCTTCACAACCTTATTCAAAACATATTCTCTTCTCCACCAATTATGTAGCTTCAAACATCCATATTAAGGTAAAAGAGGCTTGTAAGAAGATGTCAATGAGTGTAAATAGAGTAGAAAATACCGGTGGTTTGCTAACAGCGGTGGCACCAACAATGTTGCTAGCTACACCATCCCTCTCCTAGTGTGAAGGAAAATGCTCACCTTAGCTTGTCATCACAGGGGGAATTTTCGATGTGTAAGCTCCTGATTTTCTAGTATTAGCTAGCACCACTCTCTTGCATCCTCCTCAAGCTATCACCACCACCAATGAGGTTGCCATTCTACATACAATTCTGCATACAAGGACATTTATTCTTCTCAATTTACACTCAAGAATACAAGCATGAAAGGAACATGTACCAAGAATATAGCTAAGATGGAGAGATTCATATTTACACTCAAGAATACTAATGTTGGTACACTCTCATATTTAATGGAGAGATGCTAAGCTAATCCCAAAATGGTGTTAACAATAGGTCATGAATGAGTGGCACTTTGCTGTCATCTATTGAAATGCCATTCTGCGAGATAATGTCCCAATATAATAGTATCTTATGCAAAATTAGCATGTCAAAGAGTTAATCCTTCAAAACTGTCCTCAAGTTGAAGATATTTACATTTCTTTGGATCAAGCTGGTACTAATCATTGTGTGGATCAAGAAAAGAGAAAGAATCCTCTAGAAAAAATAGTGTTACTATTTATGAAGTGAAAATTTGAAAAGAAAACATAATAAAATACCTAACTAGAACTTAAAGAAAAAATAACCTTGTAAGTGGTCCAATGCTATAATGTGACAAGATCAAAGTGGGTCCTTGACATCTATATTATATATAGGCTCTCCAAATCCACGCCAAGATATATATGGAGGATTCTCAGGCTGTCATGTGGAGCATCGAGTTCAGCTGCTTTTAGACTCATACACCTTCTTTAGATTGTCCCAAGCTTATTTGGGAGAGTCAGTACCTCCCTCAAATGGCTGAGGATGTCATCCTTCACACTCAGCTTTATCATGTGAACAATAAACATGGCCTTCTTGTCCCATTTTGCTTGGGATTCAGTAGTGAGATCAGTTGGTCTCTCCATAGAAACCATCTCCCAACTATCTTCGAAGAATAATAGTGACTCCATCTTTAGCTTCCATGTTGCATAGTTTGTATTATTGAGTTTTTCAGCTCCTTCCAAGTGTAGGCTACTCAAGTTGGGTGCCGTTGACTCAGAAAAATAGTTAGCTCATTCTGCCTTTGGATTCTGAGAGCTGGAGTTGTCTCCGATAGCTGTTTTTTACTGTAGTAAACCTAGTCACAAGAAAGTAAACTCGGTTAAATGAGTAAACCTAGCCAAAAAAGTAAACCTGGCCAAACTTTGAATGCCGACTCCGAGAATATGCGAAGAGATGTGTGGCAACAACCGGTGATTGTCAGCCCAACAAGTCGGTGGTTGTCAGAGCAGGTCAAGGGCTATTAGCAGGTCGATGGCTTGTCAATAGTAGGAGGTTGATGGCTTGTCAGTAGTAGCAGGTCAACTCAGATGATTGACTCTGATGCTTAATTTAGATGGCTGATTCCATCAGTCGATTCAGGAAGTAAATATTACAGTTGGCTTGAGTAGCTAGTTCAGATAGGTGGCTCCGATAGCTGTTTTAGACAACTAGCTCCGATAGTTATTTCAGATAGCTAGCTCTGATATAGCCAGAAGATGACGTGCCTTCATACGGATGGAAGATGACATGGGGTCGAAAGATGATGTGGCTTCGGATGGCCAAAAGATGATGTGACTTTCGCAGGTCAGATGATGATGCGACTTCAACAGATCGGAAGATGACATAGCATCAATAGGTCGAATGATGACATGGCATTAGTAGGTTGGAAGCTAATGCAGATTCTGTAGATCTGAGTGTGCACACGAAAGTGGTTGATGTTGAATCTACAACCCTAGTTGAGAATGTTGAATGCCAGAATGTAGAAGACTGACTTAAGTGCTGACGTGGGAGCATAATAACTACAGATCTGAGGCAACATGTGACTGAAGTTGATGCATATGATCATGTGCTTGATCTCAGAGGCTGGGTGGCACCTAGGCAGACTCTACACAATGGCAGTAAATGAGGTTATGATACCATGTAAAAATAGTGAGGAAAGGAGGAAACGAGACATAACAACCACATCACATCTTATTGAAGGAATAAGTGAAAATTGAATCAACACTGTTTATATTTTTGAAATAGATGAGATATAAGAGTGATAAATTTTGAATCAACACTGTTTATATTTTTGAAATAGATGAGATATAAGAGTGATAAATTGAATCAACACTGTTTATATTTTTGAAATAGATGAGATATAAGAGTGATAAATTTTGAATCTAATCTATGGATGGGCTAATCCCAAAAACCCTAATCCTAGTTATACTAAGGAGCTCAAATAGCTCAGATCTGACAATTCATACTATGTTGTGAGTGTCAGCCTTAGGCTACACTCAGTATAGGTGGCTTTTGCTCACTCTCTTGTTCACTTGTAGCAGCTGCATACAGAACATGCTTTTATAATGATCCAAGATGAATAGCTCATCCGCCGATAGTAAACGCGTCACGTCGAGGCTTCATCTCCACCAATGTAATCACTTAGGTGTGACCAGAGATTTTGCATTTTCCTCTTAGCTGAATTGCATCGGTTAGGTAGAACTACTCCCATAGAAGAGGGGGACCTATAATTCCTCCTTTGACGTAGGAATTCTATTCATCACCAATCAGGTGTGGCGCATTTTTCCAAGGCTTTGCAAACCTTAAATGGTGTGAACTTACATCATTTAATAGATTGGTCTCTCTTGGGTACCACATTACCACGATAACTGGTATTTCTTGGGCACCTCTATTATAAACAAATAGACATTTACTCTCGGGTGTCTATGAAAATTTTACTCTCGAGACATATGCCTCTAGAATTCCCTAGTCCGATCAATACACAACTATGCATGCAGCCGTGTGTACCATTGTGTACTATAATGCAGATGTATGCCTCTAGGATTCACTAGTCTGATCATCATGCGACCGTGTGTATCATTGTGTACTATAAAGCGACACTTTTGTAACATTCACTCAATGCAGCTTAGCACTCTCTCAAGGATGCCTCTAGAATTGAGTCTCAGTACCATGAGCATACTCAATGCAGCCGTGTGTATAGTTGTGTGCTATAATGTAACACTCCTGTAACATTCACTCTTTGTAGCCACCACTCTCTCACCACATTTTCTCACTAGTGGTGCAACAACATCACATGCGGCTATGCCCTCATCCTTTTAATTTATAGTGGTCGGTATGTTAATATTTTGATGCATATATCGATGGTTTAATCAACAAATACAGCGAACTATATTTCGATGCTTTTAACGACAACTGTGTATGCCGATGCTTATTTTGGCAGTCCTATATCGATGCTTTTACCAACAACCGGGAGGATAAAGGCAAAGAAAATCTCAAGTCTATAATGTTGGTATGGGGTCATTCCCTTGTCGTGTATTGGCATCTTTTTCAAAGAAACAAGAGGAAGTTATACAAACACAATGTCATAAACTAAGAATCGTTTATTTCATTAATCAAATTAAATCTCCTCGTACAAATTCTCTCTCATGTTTGTATATATAGGTGCTAAATTTTTAGAAAAAAGGGAGTTATAGAATTTTTATACAACTTCATAAACTAGAATCCTTTATAAATAATTTGGTTAATTTTTAGTTAAATGAGATCTCATTCAAATTGTTGCGACTCTCTCTCTCTCTCTCTCTCTCTCTCTCGGGTTCTTGGGGTAGTTTAGTATGATGTAAAAACAATTCTTCTTCTTCTTCTCTCTCATGTTTGTTAAAAAAAAGCTATGTATGTGTTAAATGTTTGTAAAAAAGGGAGTTATAAAAATGTAACTTTAGTACACTTGCGTAATTTTCAACTCCTCATTCAAGCTGTTGCAACTCTCTCCCTCTCTCACAAAGGTAGTCTCTCTCTCTCTCTCTCTCTCTCTCTCTCTCTCTCTCTCGTTTTTGGTTTAGTCCCATCTGATTGAAAAACAATTCTTCTTCTTCTTCTCTCTTTCTCCTCTCTGGGGATGGATGATTATCATTGATAATTGATCTGCTGCCTGCAGGTCATCATAAGCAACCGGTTGATTGATTTTGCATGCAATGAGGCAACATGTGTGCTTGGAAGAACACTTGTCCTCAGCTAATTCCGTTTGCTGAGAGCATTGTTATTAGTAGAAGCAGGCAGATTAGCCATTTGCACGTAGGCTTCTACCACCCAAAAAAAAAAAAAGGGAAGAGAGGAGCTTTTGGGAAAAAAATCTTTTATCACACGACTTCTTTTAAAAATATATATTATTATGGTAGTTTGATTTACTTTGAATGTCGCCACTTCAGAAATTCACTAGGTACTGTAATAGATATCATCTCATGATCCACGTACAAATGATATATATTACATACAAAGGTGTCATTTACAATCTGATGAGGCGATCAAGGATTGTTCAGATTCATAAGAAAATTATCCAGGAAATTAAGAAAATCTGGGGTCTCCGCAGGAGGTTCTTGAGCCGCTATGACCCAAAAAAAAGAGGAAGGGTCCATTTCACGCAGAGAGCTCACTCCATTAAGATGTATGGAGAGGTGTTGATGTTGATGCATAGAGATCGGAGAGGCGCCTGAAGCGAGGTGGCTTCAAAGATCTATTAACTCTAGCATTAATTGAGTTTGTATTGTTATTAGTGATGCACTGATTAAGGGCCGTCTCATTATCGGAGGCCTGCTGCAATAATATGGCATGCAGTTTTCTCTTATGGCTGATTGGCGCTGGCGCCTCGGGAGTTGATTCTAGTGATAACGATGAGCCGCCCCCATGCTTCATTTGTAGGAGAACGTAGGCCACTAAGAGCTCTGTAGAGTCGCAATTGGTGGTGATGTTAGGATTGTCAGCCTGCAGCAGGTGAACGCTTGCAATTGATGATGAAGCGCTGATGAGCCGCCCCATGCTTCATTTGTAGGCCACTAAGAGCTCTCTGTAGGGTCGGAATTAGTGGTGATGTTAGGGTTGTTGGCCTGCTGCAGGTGAACGCTTAATGACGAAGTGCTCATCATCGTAATAATATATATTTCGAGTTAATGAAATGATGATAACAAGTTAATTAAGACAGAAAAAAAAAATGTACATACTAAGAACCCAAAAAATACACAAAACAAAAGAGCAGACCCAACAAAAGATAAAATTGACAGCATAAAGAAATCGTAAATTTTACAACGAACTGAAATTTTTGAACATAACAGCAAACTGCAAATTTCGTAAACTTAAACCAATTAAACATTTACTTTTTATTATTATTTTTTCCTAACGTAGACAATGTGTGTGAGAGAGAGAGAGGGGGGGAGAGCGACGACAAGAGATATGTGACGATAGTGGTATACATTAGAGAGAGAGAGAGAGAGTGTGAGGGAGAGAGCGCCGGTGCAGCGTGACTGAGAATAGTACGATACAAAAAAACGAGTTCTTAGCTAAGCTTTCCTTTCTAATTTTTTTTCCATGCTAAAATTAGAAAGGCATGCTTATCTTTTCCCAGAAATTCATGAAATACTTTCGAATCACTAAATATAAACCTTTCAAAAAGGCTATGCAACATAGTTTTCTAGAGTCCATGGACTGTTTTTATATATTCAAATATACAAAAAGATTTTGGGTACTTATTTTTCGGGTGTCTTTTAATCAAAAAAAATTCCAAGCCTTGTAACCTTTGAGTAACCTTAGTGTAGAAATTAAATTTTCTCATAACCCTAAGGTGTAAGGTTTGTTTAATATTTTTTATCGAATTTATATTTTCTAGTCTTTTAAACGTGCTTTGAATTTTAATCCTTCCAGGTCGGAAAACAACCAGCATCAAGACATAGACCAAGAAAACAGTACATAAAAATACACAAAATAAAAGAGCACAAATATTATAACAGGCTCAAAATGTTAAAATTTACAGCAACCCAACAAAAGATAAAATTGACAGCAAACAAGAAATTGTAAATTTTACAACGAACTCAAATTTTTTAACATAACAACAAACTCCAAATTTCAGAAACTTAAGGTAAAAACATTCACTTATTATTATTATTATTTTCTAATGTAGAGAGAGAGAGAGAGAGAGAGAGCGTTTGGTGCAGTCCAACGAGCATGACAGAGAGGATGATACAGAAGAATGAGTTATTAGCAACTGAGCTCTCCTTTCTTTAAAAAAATTTTCCCACACTAAAATTAGAAAGGCATGCTTATCTTCAATATCATGCTTATCTTTTCCCAGAATTTCATGAAATGTGTTCGAATTACTGAGTATGAACCTTTCAAAAATTCTATGCAGCATAGTTTTCTACAGTCCATGGGTTGTTGCTTATACAATCAAATATACAAAAAGACTTTGGGTGTCTTTTACTTAAATTTATTTTCCAAGGTTTGTAACATTTGAGTAACCTTAGTGTAGAAATTAATTTTTCTCTAAGATGTAAGGTTCGTTTAATATTTTTTATGGAATTTATTTTTGCCAGTGTTTTAAATCTACTTCGAATTTTAATCCTTCTACCTGAGAAAAAAACTAGCATCAAGACATAAACGAAAAAAAAAACATACCAAGAACCCAAAAAATACACAAAACAAAAGAGAAAAAATATTATAACAGGCTCAAAATTTTAAAATTTATAGTAGACCCAAGAGAGGATAAAATTGATAGCAAACAAGACATCATAAATTTTACAACGAATTGAAATATTTGAACAGAATAGCAAGCTACAAATTTCAAAAACTTAAAATAAAAACATTTACTTTTTTTTGTAACGTAGAGTCTGTCTTTGTGTGTGTGTGTAAGAGAGGGAGAGAGACAGAGAGAGAGACACACACACACACACACACACACACACACACACAGAGAGAGTGCAATCGGACCTTTAATTTTCTTGAAGAGAATAATCAAAAAACTCATAAAATTTATCAAATATGAAAACAACTACTTGAATTAAATTGAAAATTAAAAGCACATAACAAACATAAGGCAAGAGAAAGAAATACATCACCATCAACACAAGGCAACACAAGACTGAGTGCAATCTTCCCCCCCCAACGTGAGTGGCTTCTTCTCGCGTGGGTATTTGTGATATATTCCAAAAGTAGGCTTTCAGTCAAAAATAAAGTATACATCCATATTTGGACTTTGCCATTTAATTAGCCTTTGTCCTCAATTAACCTTTGTCCTCAAACTTTCTAAGGTTTGCACTATTTTTTCTAATACAATAATCTAGCTTGTGCACATATGCACATTACAAAATAAATCAACTAATGCTCATACGCACACTATACAATAAATTAACACGTGCACGCATACACATCACACTGATATTAAAATAATATCAAATGCCATATTACAGCCACAAAATATTGTGAATATAGTAATGAGATCTGTCCACACACCACGACTCAATCCACCATCCGTGCGACACCTAAATCGGTACCCTCGCACTGTGCAACACCTAAATCGGTACCCTTACACACCTCATCACCTAAACTCATAAACATAAACCAAGTCAGTAGTAACAATCAATTGACATCACATTAATCAATCCTAACGTGTTCATGAGAAATAGGCATCATAAAAAATATATATAAATCAAATATTAAATGACCATTCGTCAAATAACATGGATCATAACAGTCTCCCCTGTTGGAAATCAACTGTCCTCACTTGCGCAATCAATGAGTGGATGGCTTCATGGCATAAGTGGAGGACAAGATCATCACATCAAACAATTTCTGAAAATAAAACCAAACAAGTGAACGCATGTAAAAGGAATCTAAGTGTCAGTATACTTGATGAGGTGTGCAAGGGTACCGATTTAGGTGTCGCACGGATGGGCGATTGAGTCATGGCGTGTGGACAGATCTCATTACTATATTCACAATATTTTGTGGCTGTAATATGGCATTTGATATTATTTTAACATCAGTGTGATGTGTATGTGTGCATGCATCAATTTATTGTACAGTGTGCGTACGAGCATTAGTTGATTTATTTTGTAATGTGCATATGTGCATAAGTTAGATTATTGTATTAGAAAAAATAGTACAAACCTTAGAAGGTTTGAGGACAAAGGTTAATTGAGGACAAAGGCTAATTAAATGGCAAAGTCCAAATATGGATGTATACTTTATTTTTGGCTGAAAGCCTACTTTTGGAATATATCACAAATACCCACGCGAGAAGAAGCCACTCACGTTGGGGGGGGGGGGGGAGATTGCACCCTTGTGTTGATGGTGATGTATTTCTTTCTCTTGCCTTATGTTTGTTATGTGCTTTAATTTTCAATTTAATTCAAGTAGTTGTTTTCATATTTGATAAATTTTATGAGTTTTTGATTATTCCCTTCAAGAAAATTAAAGGGTCCGGTTGCAGTGGTATCAGAGCTTTGGTGTAATTTAATTTTCTTGAAGGCAGTCAAAAGAGGTGAAAGAGACAAAAATAGAAAAGTGATTTTGGTAATTTTCTTGAATTTTAATTGAAGAAGAACACGTTTAGGGAATTTTGTTTATGTATGGATGAAATAAAGCTTGTTTTTGACCATTGGGTAATCAATCTCCATCAATCTATTGTCCAAAGGGTAAAACTAGGTGGAAAACCATTAGTGGGTTTCTCAAAACCATAAAACCACCTTCCTCTTCACTAATCCTCTTCCTAATTTGTCTGTACGGATTGAAAGAGCAAGCAGAGGAGCATGGAGAGCCATAAGCAGAATTGCTAAACCTTTCCTTTGCTCAATTTCTATAATAGAGGGATGAGAATTCTTCAAGAGTTACTTTCAAAAAAAACTACTAACACCATATTAGATAATTTGGGAAAAATCCCATTCCCATTTGAAAAATGGGATCATGGTGAACCTATCCAAGCTTTTGTCAAAACCCCATCATGTGACATATCATTGGAAAGATCTTGAAGAGTAGGATCTAAATCTATAATGTCCGACAAATTTGGAGTTAATATGCTCAAGATATGGCCAAAACTATGTTAAAAAGGTAATTCCCAAAGTATGAGATTTTTCCCAAATTATCTAATATTGTCTTTACTTTTAATTTTTATTTTCCCTCTCCTCCTCAGTTGATGCGTTGGGCGCAAATCTTAGAGTAATATATATATATATAATATATATATATAATTTCCAATCTCTCTCTCTCCCTCCTTCATACCCGAGCGGCAACGCGAGGAGGCGCTAAATTTTTTCTTTCTCCATCCGGCTGGCGGCGGCGAGACCTGCGATTTCAGGGCCGGGAGGATTTTCAGATTTGCCCGAAATAGAGGCACTGATTTTATTATTATTATTATTATTAGTCTCCCTTTTTAATCTGCACGTTACTTGCAACCGTTGCCCGAACTAGTGGGAGAAGATTGATAGTCTCAAGAAGAGAGAGGATTGATAGTTTAAATTTATAAAGAATCGGAATAATATATATAAATATATTTTTGTTATTGTAATAAAGCTTTGACAAAGCTTTATAAAGATAAAGCTTCATAATTGTAATAATAATAATAATTAATAAAAAAGCTTCATATTATTACTATTATTATTTTTCATTTCTCTTCTTTATTCATGCGCTGAGCACACCCTAGTAGAAGGAAAATTATTTTACTATATATATATCTAAGCTTTTGACTAAGCTTTAAAAGCTTTCAAATAAGCTTAAAGCTTTACAAATGAGATTAGTAAAATGTTTTACAAAAGAAAAATATTTTTTGACTATTCCCATCATATTTTATGAAAAATAATCTCATGTGCATATAGCTAGTTTGGATTTCTTCTACAGGATTTTAGAATTTACCTCAAGAGAAATTTTGAGAGTTATCAAATTCTTGGGAATAATGTTGTTTTCTAAATCCTCATGAAGTACAAATAATATAAACAGCTTGTTAGTGAAGATATCATTAAAATGTTGCTTTAACCTACGTCTAGTTTTCTAATTTTAAAAGTACATGGATTATTTCTTGAAAAATTATGCATTTGTGTATTGAGCTAACTTGGCAGGACTCACATCTAGTTCGACGTTTCATATGAGATAAGAAACCCTATCTTTTCTCTTGTTTTAATTTTTCCTATTCCTTTTAAATGTCAAGAAATGGGTGAATATCCGCACCATCGTACTATTCAGGAACAGCTTGACACCGAAGAGGTTAACGCACTCGACACATTAACCAAAGGTGGAGGTATGTGTTAAAAATTATTTATTGTATACAATTTCTTGTTTGCTTTTGTATCTGTTTTCTGAATATTATTTCCTTCTAGACCTAGTTAGAAAACTTTAGCTCCTGAAAAAAATTTTAGATATCGTGACCTAACTAGAAAGATCGAGACAAGATTAGCAAAAGTTATCTTCAAGATCTAGTTGCCCAAATTCAAGTAAAAATGATTGCTAGACATTTCATAGAAGATTAAGACCAATTTGAAGATTCAAGAACCAATCAAGTTTCTCCAGTCTTTGATTCAAGTTATCAATTGCTTCACCAACGAATTTAGTGATGATGAGAAAAGTAAAGAAATAGCTCTCAAGTGACTAGAAACCAAGCTTAAGTTGTATACCAATCACAATTACGAAGTTTATACCAATTCAAGTAAACTTTTGTCTAAATTTTCAAGTGTTTTAGTTTAAGATCTATCCATTTACAAGATTCTTTCTAGATTAAGAATTGCTCTAAGTCAAAGATATATTCAACCACAAGATTTAAACCCCTTAAGAATAAGATTTATTCAAGAATTGCAATTATGATTAATTAAAGACTTATCTCTCAATTTTCGTCCATTCAAGTATTTTTAATCTAAGCCAAGATTCATTACTAGAATATCAAGTTCTTGCTATCAACTAGGGCGCAAGATGTCTATCATTATTCAAGTTCTGATTTCAAGTTTAAGATTGAGCTTAAGATCAAGATCCCCTTTAGATTATATTGTTTACAAGTAAGATTCACAAATTCAAGAATTATAGACCTATTCAAAGATTATAATTTTTGAAATTTAGTTAGACACTTACAAGATTAAGATCAAGAACAAATCTCCAAAATTCATCAAGTTATCGACAGTAATGTAAGTGATTATTTTTCAATCTTAAGTTGATAAGAATTTCCATTTCGACCTAATTCATTTTTTTTGGAATAAGACTTGTAGTCTAATTTTGAGGATAGAGAAAAGTTATGTCAAAATGAAAGTTTCAAAGGGAATTAGCTACTCCGTCTCAAACTTCTGTTCTTAAGGTAGTGTCGTGTGAAATTAATCTATGGTATGGGACATTAGATTGGTTTTACATGCCTACCCCAGACGTATCTATATCTTCTATCTTTCACCAGCGAGTGTTTGTATGTGGAAGGTACCTCTGTGGTATGGGACACTTAGATTCCTTTTACATGCGTTCACTTGTTTGGTTTTATTTTCAGAAATTGTTTGATGTGATGATCTTGTCCTCCACTTGTGCCATGAAGCCATCCACTCCAATAGGGGGGACTGTTATGATCCATGTTATTTGACGAATGGTCATTTAATATTTGATTTATATTTTTTTTTTATGATGCCTATTTCTCATGAACACGTTAGGATTGATTGATGTGATGTCAATTGATTGTTACTACTGACATGGTTTATGTTTATGAGTTTAGGTGATGAGGTGTGCAAGGGTATCGATTTAGGTGTTGCACAGTGCAAGGGTACCGATTTAGGTGTCGCACGAATGGTAGATTGAGTCGTGGCGTGTGGACAGATCTCATTACTATATTCACAATATTTTGTGGCTATAATATGGCATTTGATATTATTTTAACATCAGTGTGATGTGTATGTGTGCACGCGTCAATTTATTGTACAGTGTGCGTACGAGCATTAGTTGATTTATTTTGTAATGTGCATATGTGCACAAGTTAGATTATTGTATTAGAAAAAAATAGTGCAAACCTTAGAAGGTTTGAGGACAAAGGTTAATTGAGGACAAAGGCTAATTAAATGGCAAAGTCCAAATATGGATACTTTATTTTTGGCTGAAAGCCTACTTTTGGAATATATAAGGATGTGCATGACTATGTGCAAAAGTGTTTGCCTTGCCAGCAAAACAAGGATTCAAATCAATTGACTTGTGGATTGTTGCAACCATTACCTATTCGGAAGGAAAGTGGACCCACATAGCCATGGATTTCATTACCGGGCTACCCACTACTAAGCAAGGGTGGAATATCATCTATGTGGTAGTGGATAGATTAACAAAGGCAGCTCATTTCATACCCACAAAGGTGCAATATACAACTTATATGGTGGCTCAACAATTTATGGAGCATGTGTTTAGATTGCATGGAGTGCCAAAGCAAGTGGTGAGTGATAAGGATGTCAAGTTCATCAGCCATTTTGGAAGAGTGTCTTTGATTCCATGGGGACCACACTCACTCCAAGTATAGCCTATCATCTGCAAATGGATGGCCAAACCAAGAGGGTGAACAAGTGGCTCGAAATCCATGTGAGACACTATTATTATGACACCCAATCTTCATGGGATAAATGGCTGCACTTAACTGAATTTTGCCATAACAATACCTATCACATGAGTATTGGTATGTCTCCATTTGAATCCATGTATGGATATAAGGTGCATGAACCTTCCATTGCATTCAATGAGGAAAAGGTGAATCCTCAAGCCAAAGAGGAGATTGAGAAGATGTGTGCAATATTGCAAAGGAGAAAGGATAACATGGCTAAGGCACAAAACCAAATGAAGCAATATGCCGATGAATCAAGGAAGCATGTGGAGTTCAAGGCAAGGCATTATGTATTTTTAGAATTCCTAAGTCAAGGTATGCTTCTTTGAAGGGAGACCAATACAAAGCTTGGTCATCGCTTTTATGGACCATACAAGGTGTTTAAGAAGAATTGGTGAAGTAGCCTATCAATTATTATTACCTTCTACCACAAGGATCCACAACGTGTTTCATGTGTCACATTTGAAGAAGTATGTGGGGCATCAATTGAAAGTGATTCATGAGTTGCATCCACCAATGGATGAAGAGGGAATGATTCAATATGTGGCGGAGAAGCTGATTGGAATGAGGAAAAGACACCTTCATAATAATAGGTCTATTGTTGAGTACATTGTGAAGTGGAGAGGCTTGCCTAATGAAGAAGCTTCTTCGTAGTTCGAAGGCTTCATGAAAGACCATATGGAGCTTCTACAAGCAATGAATCAAAGTGGATGAAGTGGTACAACTATTCGGTGTCTTTGGACAGCTATTTGCATGGATTTGGATGATGATACGAAGGAGGCCATTGTTGTAAATTTACTATATGGACATCCATGGTCATTGGTATACTTCACTACTCATCAATCAAGTTCAACAAGACCTTGCGGGCATATGGACATCATAGAGGGCATTCCCTATGTACGTCAAATAAGTGGATTACTCTATGTGGAGTTTTCTTGCGTAAGGTATTTTCGGAATTGCAAAAAAAGTAATTCAAAAAAATGATGATGTGGATAGCTCTATGTCATTCTCCTATTTGTTGAAGGAAGCCAAGAAGAATTCATAAAGCCATACATTACTCCATACATTACTCCATACATCGTTTCGAGGACTAAACCTTTGGGTGGGGATGGTTTGTAATGAAAGGGGCTTGAGTTTATACATAAGGAGAGACTCATGGGCATGGATATGGCTGGGTAGGAATGAGTCCCAACATTAATGAGTGTAAAAAGGTGGGCAAGTATATAAGTGAATATTGTAACTAGGGGCATTCATCACTTTTGACTAATCAAATCATATTTTCTTGAAGCTCCATGCTTCTATGGCTATGGTGGTACTCCCTTGAGTGCATGTGGTACTCCATCATGGGTGCACTTTCTTTCTTTCTCTCTCCATCATTACATGACATGGCTTCGGACTGCCACAAGATGACGTGACTTTCGTAGGTCGAATGATTATGTGGCTTCAATAGATCGAAAGATGACATGGCATTAACAAGTCAAATGATGATGTGGCATTAGCAAGTTGTAAGCTAATGTAGATTCTGTAGATCTAAATCTACAAGCAGAAGTGGCTGATGCTAAATCTACAACCTACGTGTAGAATGTTGAATGCCAAAATGTAGAAAACTAACTTAACGGTTATGTAGTGCTGATGCGGAGCATAATAGCTAATAGATATGTGGCAACGTGTGACTGATGTTGATGCAGATGTTGGTGTGCTTGATCTCAAAAGTTGGGTGACGCCCAGGCAAACTCTACACTGCCAATAAAAGATGCTCTGATACCATGTGAAAATTGCAAGGATAGGAGGAAATGCGACATAACGACCATCACATCTGATTGAATGAACAAGTGAAAACTAAATCAACATTGTTTAAATATTTCTGAAAGAGATGAGATACAAGAGTGATAAATTCAAACTCTAATCTCTGTGGTGGATGGGCTAATCCAAAAAACCCTAATCCTAGTACTAAGGAGCTCAAATAGCTCAGATCTGACAATTCATACACTGTTGTGAGTGTCAGGCTTAGGCTACACTCAGTAGGTGGCTATTGCTCCATATCTTGTTCACTTCAGTTCACTTGTAGCACCTGCATACAAAATAGGCTTTTATAATGATCCAAGCTAAATAGCTTGTCACTCACCGATAGTAGATGCATGGTGATTGATCCTTCATCTCCACACCGATGTAATCCCTTAGGTGTGACCAAAGATTCTGCATTTTCCTCTTAGCTGAATTGCACCAATTAGGTAGAACTGCATCCAGAGAAGACAAGGACGTGCAATTCCTCCTTTGATGTAGGAATTCTATTCACCAACTAGGTGGCACATTTTTCTAAGGCTTTGCAAATCTTAGATAGTGTGAACTTGTGTCATTTAACAAATTGGTCTCTCTTGGGCACCACATTAGCATGATAACTGGTATCTCTTGGGAACCTCTATTACATCCTGCCCACAAACCAACACACATTTTTTCTTAGGTGTCTATGAAAATTTCACTCTCAGGACATATGCCTCTAGAATTCACTAGTTAGATCATTACACAGCTATTCATGTGGCCGTGTGTATCACTATGTACATGTGGCTGTGTGTATCGATGTGTACTATAACATTCACTCAATGTAGCTAACACTCTATCGGGTATGCCTGTAGATTGGGTCTTAGTACACGACTATACACGCGATTGTGTGTATAGTTGTGTTCTATAATGCAGCACTCCTGGAACAATCACTCACTACAGCCACCACTCTCCCTAGTGGCAGAGCTACATCGCATGTGGCTATGCCCTCATCCTTTTAATTTGTAGTGGTCGGTATGTTAATATTTTGATGCGTATATTGATGATTTAATCAACAAATACACCGAACTATATTTCGATGCTTTTAACGACATCTGCGTATCCCGATTCTTATTTTGACAGTCCTATATCGATGCTTTTACCATGAACGGGGAGGATAAAGGTAAAAGAAATCTCAAGTCTATAATGTTGGTATGGGGTCATTCCCTTGTCGTGTATAGGCATCTTTTTCAAAGAAACAAGAGAGAAAGTTATAGAAATACAATGGTCTAAACTAAGAATTGTTTATTTCATTAATCAAATTAAATCTCCTCATACAAATTGTTCCAATTACCCTCTCGCTCTCTTTTATCTTGATATGCAATTCTCTATCATGTTTGTAAAAAGGAAGTTATATAGGTGCTAAACATTTGTAAAAAAGGGAGTTATAGAAATACAACTTCATAAACTAGAATCCTTTAAAAATAATTTAGTTAATTTTCAGTTAAATGAAATCTCCTCATTCAAATTGTTGCAATTCTCTCCCTCTCTTTCACAAAGGTAGTTATTCTCTCTCTCTCCCTCTCTCTCTCTCTCTCTCTCTCTCTCAGGTTCTTGGGGTAGTTTAGTACAATGTAAAAACAATTCTTCTTCTTGTTCTTCTCTCTCATGATGTTTGTTAAAAAAAAGTTATATAGGTGTTAAATATTTGTAACAAAGGGAGTTATCCTCCCGATCCAAAGCGTGAGCTTGAAGGGCAAGCATTGCACATTGTTGTTACCCTGCAGGATTGCCGAAGAAGAAGGTAAAAAGCAAGTGCCATGACGATCAAATGATGATGGCCTAAGGAGTGCGTATGGTTGCCTACGTGCGTACGTACCCACCTGCATGCGAACACACCCTTAGTATAAGTTAGTATAAGATATCCCCAAACGGATTTGAACCCTAGACCTCCTATAGAAAGTCCAAAGTCTTCTCCACTCAGCTATACTGCCTTGGAAAACAACATAAAATTTAAGCTTGAATGTAGTAACTTCACAAATTCACCATTAGGGGAAGGTTGAGGTCTATGGGGGCCCTTTAAGCTGCCATATTATGTTTTTAAGTACTTTTGCTTAAGGACTCTAAGCAAACTTTGACTAGGCCTGACAAGGGGATCTTTATGCAATCATTATTTTTGAATTTCTATTTTTTCAAATATATATTTGCTTGAGCTAAATTGGGGGTAACTTTTTGGTTTCACCAAATTCAAAATGGCTGAAAAGCCTTCCCTCCTCTCTTCCCTCCACTTTTAGGACCCCCCCACTTTCTCTCTCTACATTCTCTCTCTAAGATGCCCTCGTTTCACTACCACTCTCTTTCTCTTCCCCTTTCTCACATTTGGGTGTGCCATGGCTCTGCATCTCTGATTAGTAAGCTTCCATAACCTCTGCACTTCCAAATGCAGATATCTCACACTCTCTCATCCTTCATGCCTTATCTTTTTATCATTTTCTGCTCTCTCTCTCTCTCTCTCTCTCTCTCTCTCTCTCTCTCTCTCTCTCTCTCTCTCATGTCTTTCCCACATTGAAGTGCAGAAAATCCCTCTGTCAACCTCCATAGCTTCAGAGCTCACCACTTTCCATTCTTGCATTGTTTACCATACATATCCTCTACTTCCGTCTACAATCTACATCTCTCTCTCTTCTTTACTGTATTATGCTACAAAACCTTAATCTACCATCTTCTATGCCTCTTGCCATATTCCTTGTCCTTTCTCCTATTACCTAATCACTCCATCTATGATCTTCTAATATTTTTTATAGCAAAACTTCATTGCACTCTCCTCAGAATACCCTATCCTCACTCTTGCATTGTGTTCTACAAGAAGCTCTTTTCAGCATTGCCTAACCCTAAAGAAAATGCCACTTGAAGATATATCTAACAGAGCACCAAAGTTCAAGTTACATGTAGATTTCGCTGCTGAGTATGCTACCCTCCGCAGCTCAAAAACAAGTTGTACTTGTATTCAAATACCTTTGTAGTACATACAGGCAGAGCATCCTCCACATGACGGTAGCCACCTAACATGTTCCACTACAAGGGATCGGGCTCATACCCGCGCTCCTAGCCGCTAAAAACGACTTGTGAGAAAAAGTAGCGGGCCCGTGTATCAGCGCGTGTATCATCACGGCCACAGACATGCGTGTAAAAGCGCGTGTATAGGACGTCCCAGACGCGCTTATACACGGGTGTATAGCCACGTTCTGTTCAGTTCAGATGTACTCAGACGCGTTGATACATGCGTCTATACACGCGTTTCTTTAATTTAGATGCGCTTATACACGCGTAATTGTCAGTTTTGACGCGTTAATACACGCGTATTTTACAGATTATCCGCGTATATACACGCGATTTTCAGCAGTTCTGATGCGTTTATACACGCGAACAGAGAGCCAAAAAAAAAATCCAGAGAGTGCTATTTGGTGCCTGAATACTGTTCCAGCATTCCAGCACCCAATAACACTCTCTGGATTTTTTTTTTGTGCATTAGACCATCCACGAAGAACATATGCACGAGGGAGATTACGACAAGAACGACATGAATGCATACATTTTCAATACACGATTCAAGACAGACATGAATGTAATACTATTGATTCACGATTCAATATTACTATCAAAATTTCATACATGTATACAAGGGAGTCCATATCTCGAAGTAGCCCATGGCTTCAGTTTACAAAAAAATATATACAATCACATCCTTAATATGGAATGTGATACTATAAGTCTGAGTACTACTCAGACCCAGATGATGACTCGGTGCTCCCTCCATGCTTAGATGAGCTCACATCGGTCGAAATGTCCGATGAGTAGTGCTCACGTCCACCCTCTGCAGTGGCGGCGGGTGGATCATCAGCAGCTTGTGCCTGTTCAAGTAATATATAGTATATAAGTATATATATATGTAATTCAATAAACCAAAATCATTCGTTTAGAATTTTCAAGTACCTGTCGACCGTATGGTCTCATGGCCATCTCAAACTGCGCGTCCGTAATACGTCCCTCGGCTCTGAAGATGGCCCACGTGTCACGTCTGCTATGCCGGCGAGCATACGCAGTATCGTGGGTTGTGGACTTCCTCCCCGTAACCCGTCCCTGTATCATAATCAACACAATTTGTAAGATTAAAACAATCATAGAATCAATGAATTAAGTAAACAATCAAATAAAGTGGCAAGATACTTACGAACTCTGCCTCCCATGACTCGACGCCGCCAGATCCAAAATGCAAAGATCCAATGGTCTCCATCTGGATCCGTCGTGCCTCCACATGCTGCCTGCTCTTCACGCCACCCTCTACTCGTTTCTTTGCCTCCTTCCACTCGCGTTTGTGCGCAGTGGTGGCAGGTTTCTCGGCAGGATAGCCACCCGCAGCTACATTTAGCCGGTCATCGTACGCGAGTTTTTTAAGGTGAGATCTTTTATTACTTAAGATCTCCCTTATTCGCGTCCTTCCCCATACATCCGAGAATGTAGCATGTGGGGGATTAGGGTACCGACTATGTACAGCCTCTATCACCTCTCCAACTAATCGACTATTTTGATCTTTAAATTTAATAAAACAATTTCTATATGAGTTTGATACTACCCCACGCATGTACTCCATTACCTCCCTCCCCCTCGCATCCATCACTATCCCGCCCCTATCCGTCACATCATAGCAGATCACTCTCTCCACCTCTCTCATCTCCTCCTCTTCCGAACTGTCTCCTCTAACTCTTCTCTCTCTATCTCCTCTCTCACCGCGTGCCCTACTACCTTCCCCACCTCCCCCACCTCCCCCACCAAAGCACCCGCCGCATCCTCCACTTCCACTCTTCCTACTGCTGCGGGTGGAGTCACGACTGGGGGATTGTCTACGTGACGGTGGCTATGAGCCCTGACGTGACGGTGGCTCTGAGGGAGCACGTGATGGTGGCTGTGAGGGTGTGCGTGAGTGTGTCTGGGACGAGGTATGTCTCCTCGGTGGACGGTGGCTCTGAGGGAGCACGTGATGGTGGCTGTGAGGGTGTGCGTGAGTGTGTCTGGGACGAGGTATGTCTCCTCGGTGGACGTGGAAGAGGAGAAGCTGCATGCCATCTCGTCGGACTCGTAGGAATAGACGGCACTGGAGTGCCCTAGATACTCGCGGTAGGGGTATAGACACCAGGCAGGGAAGGAGGGGGATGGGCATACATATACTCTGTAAGCTCAACTGGACCAGGATGGCGCCCAAAATGATTCAGCATCTCCATCAGCCAATTGCTGTACGCAAATGGATCGGATGAAGAACCTGGAATATCCATAAAGAACCTGCAACAAAAATCCTCATGTACATCATGGGCTGTCTCTTGACTCACACAAATATTATCATTCAAGTCAGTTGTGTTGCCTGCAAATCATAGAAACAGGAAACGCAGTCTCGTGTATACACCCGTGCAGAAACGCGTGTATACACCCTTCAGAAAACGCTTGTATACACCAGTCCAAAAACGCGTGTATATCCGCGTGAACAGACTCTACAGACAGGGTACACGCGTTTCTACACGCGACCTGCGAAAATTTTTTTCAAAAGGACCGACCCCCGACAAAGATTAAGTGTCCTTATAAAAGGTCCACTGTCGCCCCTGTCAGAATCATTCACCCAATCGTGTGCACAGAAGCAAAAGAACGGAGACAAACCCAAAAAGCAAAGAGAAAATAGCATAAACAAATCTGAGGAAGGAGACAAGGCAAAGGACAAACTGACTCACCTCTGAAAAAGTGAGTCTTCTTTCTTGCTCCGTTTCCTCCCGTATGTACTCCTTCTCTGCTCCCTCCTTGCATTTAGGTTTCGTTTCTGTTGGAAGAGGCGAAAACGAAAGCAGTGTTGATATGTTAGTTCAAAATCTATATTTGGGGAAGGCAGGCTATTTTTAGTTTAAACAGACCGTCGCGTTTATAAACGCGTGTATGTTCGCGTGTATGATAATTTAGCTGCGTTTATACACGCGTTTTGCAGGAATTACCCGCGTTAATACACGTGATTTTTAGGAAATAGCCGCGTTAATACATGCAATTTTGAGGAAATAGCCGCGTCAATACACGCAATTTTGAGGAAATAGCCGGGTCAATACACGCAATTTTTATACTTTCATTAAAAACATATTATGATTTTGTGTTTTCTAGTTTGTACATAGGATGTCCTCAACCTCTTCAAGCAGTTCTGGGGAAGATGAGAGAATGCGTCATCGTAATCGCAATGTGTGGTTGGGACAACGGATCAAATGTATGTGTAATCGATGTCAAGGATGCATTGTACGAGCACGTCGAATTACCTTGAATCACATCTCCATGTATGGAGAATGGAATCAAACAGGTTTAGAGGTGAATAGATGTAAATTGATGGTATTCAAATGACTCATGGTATCCAAATTAAATTAATAGAGTTGTAATATATAAACTCTAATTGAAGCAGGATGCAGTACCACACCCTAACATGGTACCCTACGCGCGACGAGAGCACGCAAAGCGTCGACGAGATGATGCTGGAGCTTCGGGATCTATTGTCAGAGATGAGTGGGAAAGGGATGACAATAGCCCTGCACCCCACGAAGTTGTGGAAGAGGAGGTGCTTGATGATATGGTGCGAAATCTTTTTAAGGATGATCCCAAAGGTATGGACGACGATGATATGGAACAAGAGCATCTTTATAAGGCTTCATCGACACCGGTGTTTGAAGGGTGCACATTCTCTATTTTACGTGCTTCACTTGAACTACTCAATATACAAACAGTTTATGGATGGAGCAATGCAAGTCTTGACGCATTATTGAAGTAAGCATTCTAACTTACAAATTTGAATTAGTGGTTTAAGGTTTAGGATTTAAGACTAATTATAATTGATGATATTGGATGCAGGCTATTATCAAACATGCTTCCAAAGGAAAATAGACTACCCACCTCAAGAGACATAGCGAGGCGCTATGTGACATCTCTTGGAGGATTGGATTATGATCGCATACATGCATGCGTCAATGATTGCATTCTCTTTCGTGGGACGCATAAGGAGGCTCGACATTGTCCCACTTGTGGTGAAGCAAGGTATAGAACAGATATGAAGAGTTTTGATGTACCTCGTAAAGTCTTGCGACACTTTCCTATAATTCCTCGCATCAAACACATGTCCAAGTGCAAATCCATAACAGAGCTCATGTCATGGCATTCCTCACATCGATCGGATGATGGCATGTGGAGAATTCCCGCAGACACTCCTGCTTGGAAGCATATTGAAGATGAGTGGCCCAGCTTTAAAACAGAGCCCAGAAACTTGAGACTTGGCCTAGGTATGGATGGAGTGAATCCATTTGGTTTCAAAAGCACCGCATACAGCGTGTGGCCAGTTGTGTTGGTGAATTACAACCTTCCACCATCAATGGCGATCAAGAAGGGACATCTTATGTTATCCCTTCTAATTCCAGGGAAACATAAAGTCAAGCATATGGATGTTTATCTTGAACCATTGATTGATGAGTTGGAGGAACTATGGAGAGGTGTTGCGGTGGTGGACATTAGTAGGCCTCCCTCCTCTCGACACTTCGACTTAAAAGTAGTGTTGATGTGGACAATGCATGACTTTCCAGGATACAGCGATTGTTCTGGTAAGAATTCTAATTACCTCCCTACTCTATTACTATTGGCTATATATATTAATTATACATATTGACTTTATTATTCTAACTTTTATTTATATTTTAACAGGTTTGAAAACATCGGGTAAACATGCATGTCCTGTTTGTGGCCCTTCGTTAGTACATGAGTATGCTGACGGTTTGTGTAAGACCATATTCGATAATCATCATCAATTTCTCCCCTCAGATCATCCTAAATATGTTGCTAGTAAGAGTAACATTCCTCCACAAACACTTCGTGCAAAAGATTGGAAGCGTATTTGGGAGTCTACAACTATTCTTCCTCCAGATGGCATGAACAGGTATAGTAATGTTTTTTCAATCTTGTTTTGTGTAGTCTCTAATTGGATTAAAGGTCACACAGAGCAATCCCTTGTGTAGGTACTCCATTTTTTTTCGGCTGCCATATTGGACCCATCTTAAGATCAACCATCTTCTTGATCCCATGCACATCTTCAAGAATGTGGGATCTGGTATTTGGGAACATATTATTGGTAAACGAGACAATGTTAGCGTACGTGAGGACTTGCGGGTCGCAGGACGTATGCGTCAAGCTTGGCCACACGAGAGGTGGGTGGGCACGTTCGTCTTCCGCTTGCACCATGGATTATATCAAAGAAAGAGGAGAAGTAGGTAAAGCAGGCCATCACCACTTTGCGTACTCCCACTGGATGCATGAGATCATTGAAGGGAGCCTTTACAACCACTAAGAAAAGAGGCGTTGAGCAACTATATGGGTTGAAGTCCCACGATTGGCACAAGATGCTTCAAGTAAGTGTTTTCCAAGTCTTGTATGTTGAAATTAAATTTTGTAATGCCATAAACCATACATACATGTGCTCTTATGTGCGCAGTTCATAAATTTTGTAATGCCATAAACCATACATACATGTGCTCTTATGTGCGCAGTCTTGTATGTTGAAATTAAAATTTGTAATGCCATAAACCATACATACATGTGCTCTTATGTGTGCAGTTCATACTACCTACTAGCATCGACCATTGTGCAAATAAGAGTTTGAAAAATTGTATTTATAAGATGGGCGAGCTTGTGAGGTATGTAAAACCCATGTCAGATCACCCTTCATTATACCTTGCAAAATGAACGTGCATGAGGTATAACGTACTATTTATTTATTTTTCAGATATGTTAGTTCCAAAGCAATTGATCCAGCCACGTTGGATGATGCGCGTGTTATGGCAGTGGAGGTGGTTTGTTTGGTAGAGGAGACTTTTCCGCGAACCATTCTCATAAGTCAACTACATCTCATTGTGCATTTAGTGGACGAAATCGCTTTATGTGGTACTGTGCATGCATGTTGGATGTTCTTCCTAGAGCGCTTCATGAAGACCTTAAAAGACTTTGTGAGGCAAAGTGCAAGGCCTGAAGGAAGCATGGCCGAGGGTTGGTTGATACAAGAGTCTCTTGTATATATTTCAGAATTTCTTGGTCAGGTGGACAGCTCTTTGCCACGACTATGGAGCAATGAAGAGGACTTGAGGATGACCTCTATTGTGCCTCAAGGAAAAGGACAGAGTAAAGTAATTGACAGAACATTGATTGATGATCTCAATTTCACTTGTATCCTTAATAGTGATGTGATGAGCAGATTGGTTACAAGATATAAGGATGCAAAGACAAAAAGGCAAGCAGAAAGAGCTCTCTTTCGGAGGCAACATGGCTCTGCATCTAGCAACACTTCTGAATGATATCCATGTTGATTGGTTGCATGAGGAAATGGAGAGAGCAGAGAGCGACGAGGGGTTGCATATCACGGCGGAAGAATGGGAGTATGCATGAGGATGCATGTTAAAGGTACATAGAACTAATGTTTTGCATTAGTTGTAAGTGATTTGCTTTTAATATTTATTCACATTGCTTACACAAATATTGCTTCTATTTTGGTCCAGTGCACTATGTTCAATGCTATATGGTGTGAAGGCAAGCATTTTTGAACACAAAGAATTGATGAAAAGAGAAATACACAAGATTGCGGTGTCATTAGTAGCTTTGAGGGAGCTAATGGAAAAATGGATGATTATTGTGGCATAATCCAAGACATATTTAGGCTTGACTTTCGTCGCTTCTTTGTGTATGTTTTGGATATCAAATGGCAAATGAACGTGGTGGAAAAAGGGCCTGATGCAACGATAAAACGCCATGCAAGTGGCTATGTAACTATTGACTCTACAAAGTTTTGGCAAACAAAGAAAGATAGGCTAGTATTGCCACAACAATGTGAGCAGGTATGCATTTTTTTACTAATGTGTTTCATGTACATATATATCTAAGCTCGCGTACCCCTTGACTTTTGATATGCTAATTAATTACTGTACTATGTGTATTTGAGTAGGTTATCTATCTACCAATGGTGCATGACATTAAATGGTGGTACGTCATCCCTATTACACCACGTTCCAAAGTGATGTATAATACATTCACTGATATGGAGCATATGGAGGATGTAACAAGCCGCAATGAAGATGATGTCGAACATGCCAATGAAGATGTTGTGATCGATGATCACGAAATAAGAGATGATCATGATAATGAGGATGAGCGTGCCATTTCTCATGATCATGAGAATGACCCTACCATTGAGGATGATGGTGATGTTGATGAGGATAATCAGGACATCGATACCATTATCAATGGAGTACAGAATATCGATAGTGGAATAAATTTAATCGTAGCCTTACAAATTGATCAAATGGATATTGATGTTGATCGTTTGGCAAGGATGGATCTTATTGAAGATGAGATCGAACCCTAATTAATCCGTCACTGTACGTTCTAAATTGATGACATTTCTATCATCTCATATGCATGATTTATTTTTGAATATATTTCATTGTTGTAAATGCATGTAGTGGGATTATGTAATGATGCATACTGTAATGTACTATGAGATTGTTTAAAGAAAATAGTTTTTAATTTTGTAAAGGAATTCAGTTTTTCTTCAGTTTTTCTTTACCATGCGTGTATTAATCCGTGTATAGTGGTGTGTATTAATCCGTGTACGATAGCGTGTATTAATCCGTGTATATTAGCGTGTATAGATGCGTGTATTATTGCGTGTATATAAACGCGTTTATACACGCGTTGATAAATGCAAATATACACGCAAACTTAAATGATAAAATACACGCGCTCGATTCTATTCAAATACAGGCGCGACCATACACGCGTTCGTATTTTATCGCGTGTATGAAACGCGTGTATGGCAGCATTGTCTTGTAGTGTTCGCAATGTCTGAGTTTGCACTTTTTCTTGCCATGGTTACACTGTATGGAGTTGGTAGCATGGGTCGAAGAAGTCCTTTAGCACGATGATCTAGTGTAAACACCCTGTAAATGGCTTCATATCCCTTCCTACTGACACCAGCACTATCACATGCATCCATAATCTGTATGGGGCTTACCATATTTTGCAGCTCTCCAAAAATTTTGTTTCAGATTTGCTTAGATATTTTGCATGTGGGATCTTCTAGCAGCTTTGATATGTCTGATAACTTAACAACATGTTTCAATATGCCTGCTCTACATTCCTCACAGCACCACCTTCATATCCCATCATATCCCCAGCAATATCTCTACATGGAACATAAATACAAAATAACATCAATATGTTTCACAAAACAGAATGGCCTGCAAAACAATGGCAAGAATAGAAGTTACCTTGTTGCTCGTACACGTCGTTTTCTTGCTCCACTTAGGGTTGCCAAGGTTTCTAGGGACTGACGCTTTCTTTTTCGTTGTCGAAAGCCTACTGGAAGCTTCTTCAGGCTTGCAAGGTGTCGTTGCTTGTTTCGTGCATCCTGTTTGGCTGCATTCATCTTGTCCCGTTCAATATCAAAGGCCTCCTTAAGCAATAAGCTGTTCTTTTGGAGCTCCTGATTCTAAGATTTCAAGTTGTTCACCACTTCTTCAAACCTATCAATGTCCTTCTTGTGTTGCTGCTGCAACTCATGCCATAAGCCTCAAAAATGCACTCTTAAATGCGATTCCTGAGCTGCAACAACAAAAGAAAGCCTCCTACAACAGCCAAATAGACCATTAGCTCCATCACCTACATACGTAAGAAATGTAGTGATATTAACAAAATGAGGTGGAGCATTGGTGAGTGGGTCAATAGGGTATATGAATCCATTCGTCCAGAGGTCAATACATTTTCGCCCTTGTGATTGAAGAGTACCCAATGGCATATATGGCTGATTAAGTCCACTGGAACCCATTTAGTGGTGGACTCAGGCAATTACACGACATATTGTGCTACTACATCATTCATGTTCTGGACCTGCTCTTGAAAAGCCTCTGCGTGAAGGTCTATAGTTCTCTACATATCAATCACCCCCTCAAAAATGGCGATGTTCTCACCTGCCACCTGCTGAGAGCCCAATTTTCTCAAGCTTTGCGCGTAGCGAGTTAGAGCTTGAAGCCATGGCGGGATATTGAAGGGAAATAGAAACTTCGAGATCGTAAGAATGAAATGAGCTTTATAGAGCAAAACCTATTCTTATAAAGCATTCCATTTAAACATTTAATAAATTTAGAGAACATACTTAAAAATTTTAAAATTAACAAAATTAAAATCCAAATTGCAGTGAAATACGGAGGACATTGGGGCTATGGTGTAATCAAAATTTTTGTATTCAAAAATACACCACTACAAATTATCGCCAAAATCACTCAAAATGTTACCCAAGTCTGTAACTTAATAGTCTTTCAAGCTAAGGACCCTAGGGGGCTCCAATGATACACAAAGTGTATGTTTCTCTGACCTATGACGCATAGGTCGATTAGAAACAACAAACTTGAATTGGTTCCTTACATTAAAGGACATGACAATATGATCTCTCAACTGAGCGAAATTCCAATCATCATTAACTACCACTGTATGCTCCTCTCCTAGGTGAACTTCAATATGAAGTTCTTCCTCCTCCCTAGCATAGAGATCAGAGTCCAAAGCTTCCCATTCACCATGCGAGCATTTCCACCTTGTAATTGGGTACACCATAGTTAGATTTTGCTTGCCTATTTGATACCTACATCTTACCATTGACATACCGCTGAGCACTTTATTACATCGCCCTGATGTTCTGCCACCTTGGTGGTCCAATCGCCTTTTAGAAATGTATCTAGAGTTTCAAAGGCCCCATCTTTGCTTATCCACATTGTTGGGGTGCGATGGAACTTGCCTACTTTGAAAATAGCAATAAACACATGTAAAGGCATGAAAAGAGATACACTTATCCTGTGGGATCCATATGCAGCCTTTAGGCTTGACTGAATGTCATGGAAAATCCTATGCTGAAAGCTCTCCATTGTGGTGGGGTCTGGAATGGGCCATTCCAGGCTATTTAGTGCAGGAGGAGAAATTGGCTCAAGTGCTCCAAACCTTCCCCTCTGTGGTACAACATATGTTGCAGCAATGAAAAATACTCCTCTATTTGCAAATTCGGAACTTGTTTCCCCAGCATACATAAGCCTACCTAGATCAACATGACATGCTTCGAAGGTCCCTGTAAAACATTCTAGAGGCTGCCATTCCACACATGTTGAAGGGAAAACATCTGCATACAATAGAATACATTGGAGTTCTTGATATTCACATAGTCTTCATGCAAGCATTTCTCTAAAGCAAAGAAACTATAAACAAGTTCTGAAACTTACAGTTAGTTGGGAACCGTGGTGAGTTCTCATCTTCAAGATGTATTTGGCTTGAGGTGTAAACATGTTGCACCTTTGCAAGCCGCTTTCCATCCTTGTTGCAAACTTTGAATTCTAAGATCCTTCCTTTCCAGCGATGGCTTGTGGAAGCCATATGCCTGCGAGGAACCTTGTGTGCACCCCTCAAACTGGGCTGCATTGTTATCCACATGAACCGCTTAAAAACGGTAGGAATCCAATAACCTTCATCATCCTGTACTTTGGAAATAGCCATGGACTCGATAGTGGTTGATGGCTTGCGTACACACTGAAGAGCCATAGATTGCCCAAATGAAAAGAAAGTGAATGTTAAGAATATGGCAAAAAAACAAATACCTGCTCAGAGAGAGAGAGAGAGAGAGAGCTAGCTAAAGCTTCAAAGAAGATCGCTGCAAATCCATACACACACACACACACAATACACACACACACACACACACATGCACACACACACAGAAAGCTATAGGCTTTTGCATGCTGCTTTGTAACTCTCACCTGCATTCCATTTTTGCATGTTTATTGCTTTCTCCCACAAGTGGTTCATCTGCACTAACCATCCCCACAAACCCATGCTTCTCTCCAGCACTACTATCCTTGTTCTCTTGTACAACCTCCACTGCATCCTCCAATTCTGCAGCATCGATACAAACATGCTGATCATATTACTACCTCCCACAAGTATGTCATCTACACTACCCTGCACATTATCTTTCTCTGATGTTGCAAACCCAAGTGTCTCCAAAACACTAACATCCATGTTCTCTTGCACACTCTCTACCACATACTCCCTTTCTGCATGTTCATTGATTCCTCCCAAATGAGGCTCATCTTCAATAACCCCTTTCTTCAAGACATCTTCATGTGTGCTTACATCCTCTTCTCCTCCACCAGTAGGTATAGATTCCATTAGACCATCATCCAACCATCATCCAAAACGCTGCTTGATTCATCTCGCAGTCACACACAAACATTGAAGCCAACACAATCAAAGGATATTAATTCACAGCACATAGTGTAGGAACATGATCCAAGAGTGTCTGTAAAAGTACAAAGAAACATGTAGTAACATACTAAAAATTTACATGCTGAAGAAATAGCAGTAACAAACAATTAACTCCTTCTAAACCAATATTTCCATTCTTGCATTCTTTCTTCCCCCTTCTTTCTTTCCTCTGCCTTTTTTAGACTTGTACAAGGACTGCATCGTAGAGCTTTTCCTGCCTTTTTCCATATCGGCCACCACAGACTCCTCTGCAGGACTAACCTTTTGCTTGGGGCTAACCTTTTCCTCAATAGGAGCTGCATGGTCAACATGACCAGTTTGAGTCTTGTTTTATGCACATAAATTACATGCAACACATTCCAAAATTTGGTACTTCTGCTGATAAGAAAGGGATTAACTTGATGATTGCTGGACAATCTTTGTAGGGTCTACAAACGTTGGTGTGACTGCAGAATAGCTTCCTTATCTTTCTCTAAGGTTTGCTTCTCCATTACTTGTTGCTTCTTCACATCTACTACACATTCTTCCTCATTGTAAAAACTATCTTCTTTGGTGCTTTCGCTTGCTTGCCTGCACACTAGACTCTTGTAAAGTAGATGTATGAGCCTCTTTCTTAGTTGACCCTTGTGGTGCCATGCTGCATGGAGTGAAGAAACTGACTTGACTCTCTGAGGATGACCTTTTCTAAAGCTTGGAATTTTTCTTTGGAGATGAAGGAGAAGGGAGAAGAACTGCACACAAGACAATGATACCAAATGAAAAAAAAATAAGCGAGATTAGGCACACAATACTCCCAAAAATTAAGTAATACATTCATCAAGCAAGGAATCAAAAAACGGAATTATGTACTTGACAATGGTAATATAATCATCCATAAAGTAATGTAATTATTCTACTATCATTAAATCTCAACCAAGAAGCCACTGTGCAATAGTTTACTTGGTCAACTTTTGAAGTACTATGTTGTGTTGACTGTTAGTTTAGAGTAGCACACAACATCAAATAAGAATAGTCCATAATAATAGTCTACATTACTATACAATTAATTATCTTGTACCAATCTTAGGCACAGTAAGAAACATAGTACTACTCACAGTATTTAACTTGTAATACTTGACATCAGTACTCTATCCATACACAAAGCATTGATACAAGTACTAGAAGTACCATTGAATCACAATTCTACTATGCTCACAGTATTTAACTCATAGTACTTGACATAAGTATTGTAGCCATACAGAAAGTACTAATGTAATTACTATAAGTACTATTGAATCACAGTTCATAGTAGTACTAAAACATAATATTATGTTTAGTACTGAGGTTTACGCAAGCATATAGCACTTCTAATTGGATAGAGCACTGATGTCAAGTACTATAAGTACCATTTGAATCACAATTCTACTATGCTCATAGTATTTAACTCATAGTACTTGACATAAGTACTGTAGCCATGCACAAAGTATGGATGCAAGTACTGTAAGTACCATTCAATCACAGTTCATAGTAGTATCAAAAGAGAATATTATGTTTAGTATTGAGGTTTAGGCAAGCACATAGTACTTCTAATTGTTCAGTTGTACTGACAGAATAGCTAATGAAAGTACCATGTTGTATTCAGTCATGTGCCAAAAGTCACAATGCAGCATTGAACATAGAAAAGTACTTTATACTAAAGTACCATGCTGTACTAAATCACAATTTTCAGAGGTACTTTTGTAACATGCCAACAATACAAGAACATCAATGTGCAATATTGTATTAAGAACAAGCAAGAGGAGTACTTTATGTAGGTCTTAAGTCTTAAAAGAATTAAAACCAATCAAAATTAAGTTGTACTGAGTATATAGACCCAAAACTAGTAGTACTGAGCATACAAACCCAAAACTAGCATACATACCCAAAACTTATGTAGTTGTACTGAGCGTACAAACCCAAAAGCAATAGTACTACAACAATACTGCAAATAAGTTACTGTAAGTATTGATGAAAGTACCATGTTGTATTAAGCCATGTACCAAGAAGTCACAATGCAATAGAGTAGTACTTTATTTAAGTACCACAATACTACAAGACTAAAATCATTGTGCAACATTATACTAAGAACAAGAAAATAATAGTATTTTATGTAAGTATATAGTACTAAAAGAACTAAAGTCAACCAAAAGAAATTGAGTACACAATTACTTCTAAAGGACTAATAGTACTAGACTTCCACAAGAAAGACTAATAGTATTGAGCATACAGTTCCAAAACACAATAGTACCAATTCTACAGAAGGGTAAGTACAGAATATCTAGATATGTCTTATGAAGTGTAAGTATTAACACTACCATATATATACCAATACTAGCCCAATATTACTTGTACCCTAAACCTAACATTGCCACATAAGGAAAAGAAAGGCAGTACAACATGAACAGTGCCAAGGTAAGGAACCACACATTCCAAAACATTAAGTCTTTGATAGAATCATACCTGGAGCAGGGGGAAGGACTAATAGTACTAGACTTCCACAAGAAAGACTAATAGTACTGAGCATACAATTCCAAAACACAATAGTACCAATTCTACACAAGGGCAAGTACATAATATCTAGATATGTCTTATGAAGTGTAAGTATTAACACCACCACATATATACCAATACTAGCCCAATATTACTTGTACCCTAAACCTAACATTGCCACATAAGGAAAAGAAAGGCAGTACAACATGAACAGTGCCAAGGTAAGGAACCACACATTCCAAAACATCAAGTCTTTGATAGAATCATACCTGGAGTAGGAGGAAGTGATTATGTGAACCCCCACAATTTAGCCCACTTCTTGGACACCTCTTTTCCAGCGCAAGAAGGATCATGACATTGAAGGCTCCAAGGGAATGAGAATGTAGCACATAGAAAGTGGTACCCATGAAGGCATGGAATGATGCAAACATCCAAATTTAACAAGTCAGATCCACACCCACAAAAGGCACACCTAAAAGTAGAAAGGGTGCAAATAGGTCCTCTTAAGCATATGCAAAAAAAAAACAAGAAAACGCTGAACCAACACAGGAAAATTTACACAAACTTTAACTATTCATGTGTAGTTAATTATGCACAAACTTTAACTATTCATGTGTAGTTGATTACCACTATGCGTGAGCCTTTCTACCATGCTTTGTACATTTTTAGCATAAGTATCCTCTACATCCTCCAAAACTAGTAGAGAGTCTCAAACGGTCTTGATTTTTCCAAGTTTGCTTCTTCTTTCTTCAAGCCATCCTCAACATCCACAAGGTCATTCGCATAGCTATGAAATGTGGGATCCTCACTGACTAGCTGGCTGGCAGTTGCACGTGGGCCATTGAGCTATCTCTGAAGGAAAATTTTGGTAGTGATGTACTCATCAACTTCCTTCTGTGCCACATCTTACACTTCTTGCGCGATCTCGCTCGCCGCCATAGACTCTTTTCTAATTTGGGTCTCATGTAGGAGATTCTTCAGAATTTGAATTTAGTACACAGGTACTGATGAAGCAAGACTTGAATAGGTCCCAGCTAGAGGGGTTGGTTTTACATCCTCCTACTCCTTTGCTGCTACTACTGGTGTAGAAGGCGCTTTCTCTGGATTTTTTTTTTGTTACATCTCTGTGTCTCTTGAAGTCAGGCCAGTCCACTAGCACACCAAATGCGCATGCAAATACACTACCAACCTCATTGTTCAAAACTGTCTCGCTCTCATATATGGACTTGTAAAACACCATAAGCTCGGGAAAGCAATCCTTGTTGATTGAGCCCAATCTAAACCCCCACCGACTAGGAGGGGCTACCATCCCCCATGTCTCTTCCATCCATTTGCTCATGGACTTGTCTTGCTCTAACTTCATTCGATAGAAGTAGAGCCAGTTGCCAGTAGCTTCTTCACTGTTGCATTGAATTGCTTTTGGCATGGCTACGAGCTAGCAAATGGCTGCATGTAATTCCAACACACACACAAAAAAATGTGAATAGTAACAACACATCACTTGCTATTATGTTGCCTTATGCATAAGCTTATATTTTTAATATTTGATTACTAATCTTTTGTATGTATGCATTACTAATCTTTTGCTCACCCTTTTATTGGTTTTGTAGGTCGTCTAATCCCCTCTCTTTCAACATCACGAAAAAGAGGTAAGTGATTTCATATCTTTCTTCTCTTTCCTCTATTATTATTGCACGCTTGGGTACTATGGAATTTGTTTTGTAGGTTTACCCATAAGCTTTATGCATAATGCTCATGCATAAGCTTTATGCTTTATGCTTAAGGCCTTATGCTTAAGCTTTATGCCTTATGCTTTAAGCTTTATGCCTTATGCTTTAAGCTTTATGCATAAGCCTCATGTTAAGCTTTAAGGCCTCATGTATAGCTTTATGCATAAGGCCTCATGCATGGCGTTGTGCATAAGCTTTATATGCATAAGCCTTATGCATAAGGCCTCATGCATAAAACTATGCATAATGCCTCATGCTTTATGCTTTATGCATAGTACTTTATGCATAAGGCCTCATGCTTAAGGCCTTATGCATAGTGCTTTATGCATAAGGACACATGCTTAAGGCCTTATGCATAAGCTGTATGCATAAGGCCTAATGCATAATGCTTTATGCAAGGCTTGCATAACGGATTGCATAAGGCTTGCATAACACATAGTGCCGAGAATGAGATGATTCCCGGCTTGCATAACGACTTACATGCTTTCTTAATGATGAGATGTTTTCCAGGGTAAACTGACTTAAAGAGTCGGGAAGTCTTCATTTCATAATATTTTTTTGTTTGTATAGATGTGGCTTGGGTCCTCGGCCTCCTTGTCCCATAGACCCACAGGTTGAGGCTCTCATCGAGTCTCAACGACAGTTTGCTAGGGAGGTAGAGGGCATCTTTGGCTATACTCCCACCCGTGAGCAGTTGGCAGCCTATGCAGTAGGCACCCCTTTACCATCAAGTCGCTCAACATAGTCCCTTGCCAGGCACTTTACCCTTGCTAGGCACTTCACCTGCCTTTACATTCACCCCTTATCCATCAGCCCCAATTAGTGCTACAGCATCTCCTACACCTGCACCTTCACGAGATGTGACACCTCACAATCATCATGGCTCTCATGAGAGTGGCAGCCGTCACATCGTAGGGAGGGTAGTCATGTGGAGATATTGGCAGTCGTACCTCACGCTGCACTAGCACTGAGAGTGGAGGTAGAGGAGATAGAGGATGCCTAAGGCAGTGCTTTGGGGGTGGTAATAGTTCTTTAGAGTTACCACCACATCATGGTGATATATCATATTATGATATCATTGATGTGGGCGGCATAGTTGATGACTCTCATCGGAAGGAGGTGGTAAACTACTTGTGCCAAGTAGTTTCTGCACACTATAAAGACTGCTTTATACATTTTCAGAGCAAAGGAAGAGCCAAGTGGATGATTACATTAAAGCTATCCACAAGAAGTATCCTAATCCTCATAAACCAAAGCTTTAACAGTAGATGGGTGCAACACAAAATCAAAGACATACTTAAGAATAGGAGGTCTCTAGTAAGGAGACATGATGCAAAGGAGGAGAAAGCCCAAATAAATGCCAGTCAAAATGGACACGGCAAGCCATCTACTGCTCATAAGGGCGAGTGGAAGAAAGCCAAGAAGGAGGTCCTAGAAAAGGAGTAGTGAACTAGCAAACAAAGAGAAGCGCGGCAAATACAAATGGAGCAATATGGATCGTCGCACTTCGGATTTGGAGGTCGTGCATCATGGGAGGCCGAGTTTGTATGTATATAGTGCAACTTCATGTCTTTTCTTTGAATTCTTTCTATTTGAGTTGTGTTATAACGCTTGTCTTGTGATGTAGCGTGACATTGTGGGTAGAGATCCTACCCCAGCAGAGACTGGCTACCATCATCGTGATTACCTTCACGACGATGAAGGGATCATCTCCGAGATGAACAATACAATAGAGTAAGGAGAACACCAATGCAGGTAATACTTTTTATTTTTATTTACAAAACATGTTTCGACCTTTATAATACTTTCTATTTTTATTTATATATATCTTCACTTTGCGTAGGCACAAGGTGGACAAGATGACTCGGAGAGTGATGACTCCTCGGAGTAGTTTTTCTTTATGTATAGTTTTGGTTTATGCAACTATGTTTCTTTTTCAAGCCTCATGTGGCTCTACCATCATGTATGGACAATTTCTTAGATATAAGATGACATTTTTTATCTTCTTTATGTATCTATGTTTTTATTCAAGCCTTATGTGGCTACGATCATGTAAAGAGAAAGTTTTGGATATAAAATGCAATTTCTCATCTTCTTTAATCAAGTGTGTTCACAAATATTTTTGTGCATATCTATCTTTAATTTAAGTTTTTATGTTGATATCTTTGCTGATCTTGATTCGTCTATGTACAAGTAAGCAAAACCTGAAACCAGAGAGCTGCCTCTGCAAAAAATGTAGCTGTATGTGTAGAAAATGCAGCTACACATTTGCACAGGCAGCTCTCTAGATTTTTTTTTTAAAATTCCAAAGCGCGTCAATTTATGCATCTATAAGCGCGTCTATATTTGCGTCTATGTACGTATTTATAATAGAGGCTATAAAGGTGTTTGTTTTGGAGTCTATATATGCGTCTATATGTGCATTTATATTATTATAGACGCGTATATAGATGCCAAAATAGACGTGCATCTGTAGATACAATTCTAAACGCACCCGTAACATTTTAAAGCACATTGTGAAAACGCGTCTAAAAACACGCCTATGGTCGCTTCTAGTGAGACAGAGTATCATCACTTGTAGGCATAAGCTCAACATGAAGTAGGATCCCAAGCCTTATAGTGTAGGAGTGTAGACTTTGGGCATGGTCACAACAAAGCAATACATCTATAGGCTAGCACAAGTAAATAGAGAAATGCATTTGAGGCCAACATGAGAAAATAGAGTAACACATCTGAGGCCAACACGAGCAAATAGAGTAGCACATCTACGGCCACCACAAACAACAGAGAGGGCCTAAAACCATCATTAAGCTTTCTAAAAACTCTCAATCCCTCCAAACAAAAATATCTTCGAGCTTGAAGGTGTAGGCTACATTTTCTTGCTAGGATCACCATAACTCAAGTGAGAGGGAGAGAAAGTGTAGGCACCATGTGAGAGGAAGAATGAGAAGATGGGAAAATATTTCTAGTGCTCCACCAAATACCTTGATATCTTTAATCATTAGTTTTCAACTCCCCTTTTCATAGTCTCATAGCCCTAGCCCAATTATTCTATTCACATTGACCTTGTCTACCCACACCTCTTGACCTTCCCTCAACCTCTTCACACTCTTCGTCCATCCATTGAACATTGTCCTATGTTATTGTTTCATAAAAATAGTTCACACGTGACCATGGGTTATTATTTTTATCCTTCTTATAATCACCATGGCGCAAGCTTATATCATCAGTGACATCACTTTAATACCCTCTCTACTCCCGATTGCAAGAGGTTTGCTCATGCATTATCACCATGGCTATGCACTTGCTGTCCTGACTTGCCATTTTGTGTCATGGATTACATATCTTTTTTTGAGTACACACATACCTTCAGCACTTCAATGCTTAAACCTCTAGATTCTCATTTGTCAACTTCATGCTATGATGAGGCGGCATACTCATGCCAAGGTTGGATGTGTAAGCCCAAGGGTTTAATTCATCACAACTTGAAGCATTTGTTTGATGGGGTAGATGTATGTGCCATGTGGTCTAGATGGTTTGTATATAATGATTTATTGACTCATTTGCTTGGCCACCTTGACACAGATGGTTCAACAATTTTCACATGGGATGATTCTTCTTTTGATGACTTGCACGAGTATGCTACACCCTGGAGTCGCTATGATTATTCTCCATTGACAGATGTATGCTATATTGCTACATCGTTGTAGATACTGCCATATCCGAGAGGGCTCTAAGATCATGGTCACAACCTAACCATAGAGGAATGTGGATAAGTTTCTACATTGCTGGTCTAATATAGTGGTTTGCCTACCAATACTAGCCTATCTATGAGCCATCTGCCCCCACGGTCCTTCGACCTAGGCGCCTCACCCCTGAACCTCGGGCTCACTCACCACATGCGGTTTGGCATGTGGACTCTGTGTTCGATTGAGCTCTGCCCCATCGCTAAAATGGGGGAAACTCACGCTTGCCATTATAGGCTATGTGACATTCCACTAGTACAAAAAGTTAGATATACTTGAGATCTCTCTGGGAACTCAAGTTTGTAGACTACACTACCAAACATTTGTAGACTACACTACTAAATATTAGTAGAATACGCTACCACGTTATGCACCAAATTGTTAACTCTTCTCCTTGCATATCTCTAATAAGGTAAATGGATCAAATCTAATCATGAACAACAAAAAACAGATTCCAAAGGTGAGAGGTACTCCTCTCTAGATTATTCATCTATGCACAAGGATATGCTCTACAACCTTATTGGGTTTTCCATTTGATCACCATCAATCTACAACTAGTTGGCCTCACTCTTACTTACAGTGATATTTTCCCTTTGAAGATTTACCTTCAAAGGTGACTATCAAACTTTCTGTCTCTACCCCACTATATCTACAAGCATGCCATATAGTTTGTAGAGTATGGATTCACCCACATAAGCATAAAGTAAGCTACAATCGTGCCCGGATTTAGAAAGGCATCCCAATCTAAACCCATCTAGGAGCGTTCATAAAAGTGGAAAACATCAGGGAATATATATTCCATGGATTAACTCCAAAATCCATAAGTAATAGAAAACATGGAAATATATATTCCATGAATTAACTCCTCATAACAATAACCTCCATTAGCAAAAGGTGAGATGGCTGCTATTGTGCTAAAGAAAATGGAGAAGAGTTGTAAAGTTATTTCTAAAGATTCGGGAGCATACCTAAAGAGACAAGGAACATCGTGTCCTTATTGTCCAGGTAATCACACTAAAAAGAGACAGGAAACATGGTGTCCTTATTGTCGAGGTAATCACACTGAAAATGAGTGTCCTTATTATCGACAATAACACTAGAAATGAGCGTCCATTTATTAGGAGACTGGACGGGCTCATGGTGAGGTTACTACAGCCTATAGGAGATACACTAATCACAATACCCGTAATTGTAGGTACAATCTAGTAAATCACATTATGGTTGTCCCTACTCTTCCTGCTCTATACCAACCAACCCTTAGCACTCCCTGTGCCACATAGAATGGGTAATGGAGATCCTATGCCCCATACTAGGACTAACCTTGTGTGAATGTATGGAATTGTGGAGTCTTGTGGGGTTGATGTATTGATGTATGGAAATTTAGCAAACTGTTTTAGTATTCACATATGAAGTTATAACAATAGTTGAAGTATTGGTTGTAGAGAAATTAAAAAAATAGAATCTCAACAAGAAGGTGCTTAACCATGGTTATGTATGGAAGGGATTAAAGCATTGAAGCATTTGGTGCCATTTTATGCACACCTTGGAAGCATTAAACACTATCGCCCATTATTCAGTGTATCTTACTACTTGGAGGTATCTAGAACAAATGCAATAGCAAAGCGTATGCAAGGTTGATAAGCATCAAGCTTGGGCTTAATACACTTTATAGAGGCTCTCTAAAACAACATATAGTAGAAGGAATCTCACAGCAGCCACCCACGACATCTACAGTAGCGGGCGGAGGTAGCTAATAGAGCTACGGTACACTGAGTCTAGATCACTGTTTCAAGAGGGTATATAGTAAAGTGGGGTGTTAACTTTATGCTTTAACATCCACTAGTAGGATACGTAGGAAAGGTGCAAACTTGAAGTTCACTTGAGCTATGGCATCAGGTTACACATCATATGTTGAAGTATACGCGATAAATTTAAGTCTCATTGAGCGAGATGTGACAGGGAGGTGAATAGAGTGAATATAGAGTGGCTTGCAAACTTGGAAATTCATGACAGGGATGAGGAGCTTTTGGACTGGTTCTCTAGTAATACTTGTGATGGTGATCTTGTACATGTGCATGGCATACAATAATGTGATATATGAAATGTGTGGAGCCAATATCTAATGATTTGAAGCTAGAGGGTGCTTGTTAACCACCTTGGTTAACATGATTTTGGACACCACTTGGCAACAACAAACATGCATTATGTTCATCTACATAAAGTTTGTTGAGACTGCTCCCTTGTTAATTACTCTACTAATCATAATTAAGAGATGATCCATTTTTAAGTCTATTTTCAACTAACCTTTGCACCCCCAGCTGGTGGAGGAGCTCCCTCTCCCTGTAGGATTAACGTTAGCTCAAAAGCTTTCAGCCATAGCTAGCCACAATCCCCTTGCTCTAGGCCATCACCTCAGCTCATCAAACCGCCGTGCAGATCTAGAGAAATTTGCAATTTTGTTGGCGCCAAGTTTTTGAAGGGATTTGTAGATCTACACTTACACAAAAGGAATTGGTCTAATTCCTCTTAGCCCCAGGGGTTCTCAAGGGTGCTCTACAAGCCTATGACCTCAAAATCTTGAAGTTCTTCAAGGAGAAGTGGAATCAAGCTCTGAATCAAATTTTCAAAGTGACTTTGGTAAAACAGAGATTAAGCATTCAATGCTTGGTCAAATCCTTTTTTTCTTGGCTTGATCTTCTACTAGACTAACTGCTATTGATTGCTTCAAAAGGATATGAGCTCATTTGAACTCTAAGGCACCAGATCTGGCCTCCTCATACACTCTATTTTCTACACACAAAATAGGGATTACAAATGGGTTTCTATTCATGATGATTCTTTATTATCATTGTATTATTTTTTGACATGCTTGAATGTCTATGTTGTTTAGGTCTCTCCACATCTAGATACCATGCATGTCCTATTTGTGGTCCATCATTGGTGGCATCTAGGCAAAAGCGCTTGAAGAAAGTGATATATGAGAATCATCATCGATTTCTCCCTCATCATCATCCCAAATTTGTTCATTCTTGGATGGGAGTCTCTCCACATCCACTAAGCATGGGATATTGGAAGGCATTATGGAATGGAGTGCAAATTCCTCCTCCCCCCGACATGAATAGGTAATATATCTTTGACATAGAATTCCAATACAAGCTTTGGATGAAAAGATAATCCTCTTAATATTTGTTGTTATTTGATAAGGTACTCTATCTTCTTTCGTGCCTACCATATTGGACAAGCCTCAAAATCAACCATCTTCTTGATCCAATGCACATCTTCAAGAATGCCGCCTCTAACATTTGGGAGAACTTGAGAGGAACACGGGACTCCTTGCTTGTAAGAGAGGATCTACAAAGCATAGAGAGGATGCAAAGAGCTTGGCCACAAGAGGGACCAAATGAGAAGACAATTTTACCTCGAGCACCTTGGATATTAACAAAGAAGGAGGAGAAGTTGGTGAAAGATGCCAAATGTTACTACATTCTGTACTCCAACAGGGTGCATGAGGTGTTTAAAAGGTGCCTTCACAAAGACAAAGAAGAGACGTGTTGAGCAATTATATGGCTTGAAGTCCCACGATTGTGACACAAGATGCTTCAAGTTAGTGAAACATTGAAGTTGTTTGTATTTAACTTGTTTAATCATGATGTATCTAATCATGGTGTATAAATGTTTATAGTTCATTCTTCCTACAAGCATTTTCAATTGTGCATCCCACGAAGTGCGAGAGACGATTTATAAGATGAGGAAGCTTGTGAGGTTTGTACCCCAAACCCTCATAGCCAATTTGCTACACTCGTTTTCCTCAAAATGATTTGTTTATTGTTTTGCATTGTAGATATGTGAGCGCAAAGGAAATCGATCCATGTACACTTGACTATGCAAGGGTCATGGTCATGGAGGTGGTTTGTTTGGTGGAGGAGACATTCCCACGGTTAATTCTCACAAGCCAACTACATCTTATGGTTCATTTAATTGATCAGATTGCCATATGTGGTACTGTGCATGCTCGATGGATGTTCTTTCTTGAGTGTTTCATGAAGACCTTGAAGGATTTTATAAGGCAAAATGCAAAGGCATCCCAATCTAAACCCATCTAGGAGCGTTCATAAAAGTGGAAAACATCAGGGAATATATATTCCATGGATTAACTCCAAAATCCATAAGTAATAGAAAACATGGAAATATATATTCCATGAATTAACTCCTCATAACAATAACCTCCATTAGCAAAAGGTGAGATGGCTGCTATTGTGCTAAAGAAAATGGAGAAGAGTTGTAAAGTTATTTCTAAAGATTCGGGAGCATACCTAAAGAGACAAGGAACATCGTGTCCTTATTGTCCAGGTAATCACACTAAAAAGAGACAGGAAACATGGTGTCCTTATTGTCGAGGTAATCACACTGAAAATGAGTGTCCTTATTATCGACAATAACACTAGAAATGAGCGTCCATTTATTAGGAGACTGGACGGGCTCATGGTGAGGTTACTACAGCCTATAGGAGATACACTAATCACAATACCCGTAATTGTAGGTACAATCTAGTAAATCACATTATGGTTGTCCCTACTCTTCCTGCTCTATACCAACCAACCCTTAGCACTCCCTGTACCACATAGAATGGGTAATGGAGATCCTATGCCCCATACTAGGACTAACCTTGTGTGAATGTATGGAATTGTGGAGTCTTGTGGGGTTGATGTATTGATGTATGGAAATTTAGCAAACTGTTTTAGTATTCACATATGAAGTTATAACAATAGTTGAAGTATTGGTTGTAGAGAAATTAAAAAAATAGAATCTCAACAAGAAGGTGCTTAACCATGGTTATGTATGGAAGGGATTAAAGCATTGAAGCATTTGGTGCCATTTTATGCACACCTTGGAAGCATTAAACACTATCGCCCATTATTCAGTGTATCTTACTACTTGGAGGTATCTAGAACAAATGCAATAGCAAAGCGTATGCAAGGTTGATAAGCATCAAGCTTGGGCTTAATACACTTTATAGAGGCTCTCTAAAACAACATATAGTAGAAGGAATCTCACAGCAGCCACCCACGACATCTACAGTAGCGGGCGGAGGTAGCTAATAGAGCTACGGTACACTGAGTCTAGATCACTGTTTCAAGAGGGTATATAGTAAAGTGGGGTGTTAACTTTATGCTTTAACATCCACTAGTAGGATACGTAGGAAAGGTGCAAACTTGAAGTTCACTTGAGCTATGGCATCAGGTTACACATCATATGTTGAAGTATACGCGATAAATTTAAGTCTCATTGAGCGAGATGTGACAGGGAGGTGACTAGAGTGAATATAGAGTGGCTTGCAAACTTGGAAATTCATGGATTAGGCCACAATCTTTCCTCCATGAACAGTATCCTAGGAGGTGGAATGAGAAGAGATTTACTGAGGGAAATTTTCTACCCACTTGAGACACTCCAAGATCGCCCACTAGAATGATGTGCCTCAGTGGATAGAAAATCAGGTACAAGTCCACTACCAAGCAGACAGGCAGCTACGATCCTTTCGTGTCTCCTCTCGATGCAGAGAAACTTATTCCAGAGTCTCGTGAAGGGAGGCTATGTGGTTTTACATAGGAGGTTTCCTTGACTCATGCACATGCTTAGGTCTCCAATAGTGCTCTCTCTCTCTCTCTCTCTCTCTCTCTCTTTTTCTTCCTCTTTCTTTTCTTCTCCATGTTCTATAGCAAGCGTTGGAGTCAATGTTCAGGAAAGGTGTGGCTCAAATTCACCTTCCGCCGATTGAAATTCAAAATAGTCAGCCAGATTTGCGGTATTTGGAGTGACATCGTTCATACTCTTTTGGCCACCTAGGCTTGTATACAGGGATCTTCTAGATCTGCACAAACAAAATGCAGCATATTTTTCCAATGAGGTGATACCCTAAGTGGTGAAGGTGTTTGCCTAGGACCAAGAGGTTTTGGGTTCAAAACCCCACAAGGTGCTTCCTCGGCGGTATCACCTATGAGCGGATAAAATGTGCTTATGGGCAGATAAAATGTGCCTATGGGCGGTGAAAAATGGTAACTAGGGGATGATCTTGGGCCTACGGCTAGTTGGAAAAAAAAGCGTAGCAGATTTATGAGAGTGGAACCATGGTATTTTTTCCTCCACTCTTACGGGGGTTTTATGGCAGCCTAGTGCCCCCACGATTGGTTGAGACCTTCCTACCTTTTGGTTTGAGATCTCCCTTTGTATGATTTTATTTTATTAAGTCTTTTTTGGGGGAAAAAAAACAAAATAGTCAATTGGCATCTTCCCTAATAGGAAATGAACTGGTTGATAGAAGTGTAAAATTTTAAAAAAGTATGACTATTTTCCTCATATTTCCGGCTTGGTGAAAAATGAAGAGGAAATCTGTATGTTTCCTAAAAAAAGGTTTCGTGAACACTGGTTGGAGTCCTAATGACATCTTGAAATTGGATTACAGATTCTCTTGGGCTCAGGAAAGAATGGATGCATCCTTTCTTCCAGGTTTGTTTATAAATTCTCTTTCACCTTTTGTGCCCACTACTGTTGTAGTGCAATGTGAACCTAGATGGAGGCATTGTTTTGCAAGCATGTGGGATATGTTTTGGTCACCCTCATAGCTCCCCATGCTTTTTCTTTGTGTTACAGGCATGTGGATGGTGTTTTCAATTTTGAGTGCCCTCTCCTTTATCACTCTTGTGGCCACTTTTGAACCATTACTACCACACTCTCTCAACAACCCCCTACCTGAAGGATGATAAATCATTTTCCAAGCCTAATTTTTACAGGTAAACAAAGATTTTTGATAATATTACTAGTATTTGTCAATTCTCATTGTCGGAATGGCAGACACTCAAGGGTGTTTGGCATGGCCTTCTTGTAAGTAAAGGACATAAGATTGTAATCACAAACACAAACATATACTTGGATGGCATAGAAAATTTAATACCAAAATATCTTCAAAAGCTAAATGCTTTGAATATGCACTTAATATGCATGGCTCGGCTAGTCTTTAGAGGCCCTTATTGTCAAGTGGGTGAGATCTCTCCTTTTCACTATTGCCCTAACATGGTGGCATTAACCTTGAGAGTCTTGTGCACTCTAGTGATTAAGGAAAGTTGGGGGCAGGTGCATATAGATATAAGGTCACATGAAAGTTGTGATTGAAGGTGAAGAGTTAATAAGTATGTATACTTGATGTTTGTTTGGTGTTTTTGTGTATGCTAATGACTACTCAACCTCCTATCATGTGTGAGTCTTTCAAACTGCACACACATCCTTTTTGGTGCTTGAGGGAGGCTGCACTTGAGAGAAGATTAGAAGTGGGTGGCCGTTTGGGTTTGGGCAAGAAAAGAAATGCTTAATGTTTTTTTTTGGTTGATTTTTTTTTCTTTTCTTTTGGCTTCTTGCCTTCCTAGTGCAATGCAATGCATGAACAAGAAAAATGTGACTTTCAACACTTCAATCCACGAGTTTTTATAGTGTCCTAATCACCTAGGTCAATAAATATCTCAACTAAATGCAATGAAATCCAATCCTTTTGGGAAATTTCCATCCAGTCCTTTGTTTCTCAAAAAACAGTATCACTCTGGACTCTCTATTGAGACCCACTAGTCAGCAACAACGAGATCCAGTAACAGATTACAATAATCATTTCGTCCATCATACATACCTTCCATGACATACGCATGGGTGTCTTAGGCATCACGAGCCCGTGCATCGCCTGGTTAGAACTCTCCATGATCCTCCTTAGGTGTCCTGGCATCGTACCGGAAGCACACCATTTTCAACCATACCAAGGTTGGTCAAGACCTGGGCAGGCTTTGCCATGTGAGCCGTCCCTTTGAACACTCCCCGCCAGTTGTTGCAACCAAACTTCCCTTAGAAAAACATATACCAAATGCTCCCTCCACCATTCTGGCGTAAGACAGTCCTTTAAGAAAACAAGGTTTCTATGCAAGTTCTCAGTTTGATTTTCTTTTGAATACAATGAGCATTTCTTGAATCAGTATCCCCAAAACTTCTTGATCGACATTCCGAATTTCATACCAGAATTCTTCAAATTCTATAACCTTGATCCACAGATCAATTCGAAGGGTCTCAAACTTAGCTTCAGATTTGGTGGGAGTTTTGAGTGTATTTTTCTAAACTGGTCACATCTTCTTTCCTCGAAACTGACAAAAGAGTTTGGTCTTGGTCATAGTCTGATTCAAGGTTCGATTTGGATAAGATTTTTGCTGAACTATCTTTCTCGAAAAGGTTTGATAATTTAGTTTCTATTTTATCGAATTTCTTTCTTTGAATATACACTTAACTGATTTCTAAATGAGTTACGAATTCCAATGAGGAATAAATTAATCATTTATATGAATATTTTGATCTCAATAGATTTCGTGAATTTTCTTTTTACAAACCGTGTGAATATAAGACGATAGAAATTTTTCTCTTAGAGTATTTAATTATTCATTTATCAAATACTCATAGACTTTAAACATAGAATTTAAGAGGATTCTAATTTTGATATTAAATTTCTTTATATATCTATTTATGCAAAAAATCAACTACAATGGAAATAACACTTTTATATATATATATAAATCTTTTTATGCATAAAATCGATTTTAATAGGAATAATATTTTTAAAATAAAAAGAATTTCTTTATGTATCTATTTATGCATAAAAATGAATTTTTATACGAATAATGCTTTTATAATAAAAATTTTTCTTTATGCAGATTCTTTCTATGTATAAAAATCAATTTTAATAAGAAGAACACTTTTGTAATAAAAATAATTCTTTTATGCATCTTTCTATCCATAAAAATCAAATTTAATGAGAATAACACTTTTACAATAAAATATTTTCTTTTATGCATCTTTCTCTGCATAAAAATCAAATTTAATAAGAATAACACTTTTATAATAAAAAAATTTCTTTATGCATCTTTTTATGCATAAAAATTAAATTTAATGAGAATAACACTTTTATAATAAAAGAATTTTCATTATGCATCTTTTTATGCATAAAAATTAAATTTAATAAGAATAATACTTGTATAAAAATTAAATTTTTATTATGCATCTTTTTATGCATAAAAATTAAATTTAATAAGTAACACTTTTATAATAATAAAAATTCTTTTATGCATCTTTCTATGCAAAAAAATTAAATTTAATGAGAATAATACTTTTATAATAAAATAATTTTCATTATGCATCTTTCTATGCATAGAAATTAAATTTAATAAGAATAACACTTTTATAATAAAAAATTTTTATTATGTATCTTTTTATGCATAGAAATTAAATTTAATAATTAATATCAGTGATATCCATGCATATTCATAGGTGAATATGTACATGGAGTAATTAGAATATTTTTTTTAGATGCAAAAATGGTAGGAATTACTCTTTTGGAATAACATAAAAAGAAACTTTTTTTTTCACAAAATTTTGAAAAATTTTGTCATAATCTCCTTTGTATGGCTGATCATTTCTCATTTTTATCATTCTATTTTTAACTTAAATTAACCCAAATTAGATTCATAGAACTCTAATCTACACAATTTTTTAAATTCAAGAGAGTAAACAATAAGAAGAGTTTAATTAATCTCTTAGTTAATCTTTCTAGGATGATTGAGAAAGGTTGGAATGTAAAGAAGAGAAGGGGATGGCCTTTTCATCAAGGCATAGCATTTGAATTTAATTCAATCAAATACAAAACATAAAAATCAAGAAAATCATAGATTTAAAATTTAATTCAATCAAATACAAAACATAAAAATCAAGAAAATCATAGATTTAAAATTTGTTGATAAGTACGAAAATAAGCTTACATGAAGCTTGTAAGCTCTCCTTTGGCTTGAGGGATTGAGGGTTCTACTCTTGTTTGAAGCAAGCGTGGCCACCAATTCACTTTGGAGAGGATTAGGCAAAAAACAATTGAATTATTAAGAAATTCAATGTAGATGGCTCAGGACAGGAGTAGAGTAACAGTGCGTACACACCATTAATTTCTTACAAAGGAGGAGGCTTCTATATATAGGAAAAAGTGAGCCTCAAACCAAGCAAATTGATTTTAGAATTTTTCAGATGAGTTTAGTCAAATTTTGACTATTTTTTGGTCAGTTCAGCTTACTTTTTGGATCTAGTTTTGAAACAAGAGAGAGGAGAGATGAACATATCTCATTTTAAAAATTGGGGGTAATGATGAGAAAAAGGCACCTACTTCATGAGAGGAGATCTCCACTCTGAGGTGTCAAAATTTAATTTTTTAATTATTTTCTTTGGTCCGTAGTCCACTTTTCATCTTATGTGAGAATTTACTCATTTTTGGGGGAGTTTTCTTTTTATTCTTCAATTTATCTCCTCCTTATATTTGGATTAATCTTATTGGTCCATAAGAACCTTAATCCAAAAATTTAAGAAAATCTGGACCCTTAAGCTAAGGTCTTTTGTGCACATTATGATTTATTTCTAATGCACCTTAGGAATTTCTTTTTGAACTTCTATTTCGAAAAAATTTATTTTAATAAGAAGGGATATTTTTTCATCTAAAGATATCTAAAAATAGAATTATCTCTCTCTAGAATATTTTCTCTCTCTAGGTCAAAACAGGTAGAAACAAGATCTTTTATTATTCTGAAAAGGGGATTGATTATAGGGGAAGAAATTGGACATCTTGAGGGGCTGGGGAGGAATCTTACAAGTTCGATCGGGATTAGTTTGGTTAGTTAAGGCTCTTGACTACGATAGAATAGATTTTTCTCGGTGAAATCGCCTATGTCTACTGGGCGAGGGAACTTTTTCTGGATTTGGTTTTGGAAGAACTAAGGGATCAGTTTCTTGTCCGGATATCCGTAGACGAGGTTTCGAGTGGGAGACTCTACCCTGTGCAAGAAGTGCTACTTTCGGTTTGCCAGAATTCGTTGCGCGAAGGGGGCAGGGATCTTTCAAGTCTGGTAATGCAATCTTGTAATAGCCGGGCATGACATCTGAGAGGCATCTTGTAACTGTAGACTCAGGAGAATAGAAGTAGGAGGAAGGAAGAGGCAAGCTGTGTATCTTTTGTATCTGAATCGGAAAGAGAAACACGTTGTCTGTGCGTCACTTATGTTGTAGGAGTGTCATAGTGAGAGAGAGAGAGAGAGAGAGAGAGAGAGAGAGAGAGAGAGAGAGAGAAAGAGAGTGTTGCTCACAGCATCTTCTATGTAGAACAATAGTGTGAGGCTTAGGATGAACCCGTGGGCACTAGGCATTGATGGATCCTCAACTGGATTGATTCCATCTTGCCAGCAGAAGTAGGCCGGACTGACCATCGACACTTTGGCGATCCTACTGGGGAAGTGGAAATGCTCGGAGAAACACAGGAGGCTCTCTATTCACCCCCTCACTGTGCAATTTTGGCGCAAGCTTTGGATGGACAGGAAGAAGCACTTGCACAAACCCTTACAAGATAACTCCTGATCAACAACCTGTAGCAACAACTACCCGAGCAGCCCGCTCCGCTCGGGCTAGGCAACGTGCAACCTTTGTGTCCAATGGCCAATCAGGGAGGCAACCACAAGTATCCGATATATAAGGGCAAGAAGTCTGAGGACTCTGACATGTATGTCACAAAGTTTTGAAGTAGTGTGGAGGGTGAACCATCCTCAGGGGAATGTAGCTGATGAAAGAAAGAGGGATCAATTCCAAGCTACATTCGGGGACATTGCAACAGAATCGCTGTCCTAGTATGCACACGACCATTTCACCACATTCCAAGAACTAAAAGAAGAATTCCTCAGGAGGTTCCGAACAATCAACTGGCGGACTGGTTTCTGCATGGCCTACACAAGAAAATCAAACCAACCATGGCTGCAAACAACAGACATTGCATTACAAGGGCTTGATGGACTAGTTGAGGCAGCCAAAAGGGCAAAGAGGAACATGGGATTAGAAAAGAAGTCCAAGAAGAAAAAGAACAAAAAGAATAATTTGTCAGACAACGATTCAAGTAGTGAGTCAGACGACACAGAGGAATCAGATAATGAGCCAGGTTCTAAGGAGGAATCCAAGCACAGTAAGAAAAGCAAACAAAAAGGCAAGAGGGACGAGGTGGATGCCCTGGCCAAGAGGGTTGCTGAAAAGTTGGCTGCGGGCTCGAGCAAACACTCCGGCATGTTAGACTACAGACCTGGTGTGTTCTATCCGATCTGCAAAAATGAGGGGCATTTGAAAGAAGAATGCAAGATGCAGCCAACATGTGCCATCTGTCAGACTTTCACGCATCTGATAGAGAATTGCAGATATAATGGAAGAAGTTGGGCAGTAGCAGCGGTAAATGCAATTGATGGAGCATAGCCAATGGTGGCTGCTGTGTGTTGACACCACAGAGGTCCTACTATGGCCGAGGGTTTGGCAGAGGAAGGGGTGGTGGACCACAGCAGAATGCTACTACCCGAAAGTCAGGACATAGGAAAACTGAATGTTTGTTGTACTTAAAACATCAGCAGGAGCTTCAGGAAGCTCTGGAGATTCAGCAGAAATGGCACCACCAGCCGTGAACATGGTGGAAATTAAACAGTTGAATGATGAGTTGGCTCTAATGGTGGCTGTTGTCACCAAAAGCCAAAAGGGAAAGGAAAAGGCAGATGCAATAGAGCATCTGACACCTGAAGTGGTGGGACAGAAGAAAACCCCCCTGAATTGGGAGGAACAAAGGAAGGTCAAGGATCAAGTAGTCAGAGAAGTGCAAGATGCACAAGCCAAGGGTAGGAAAGAGACTGCACAACCCGGTAAAGATTAGATGAAGACCAGGGGCACCTGGATGAAGTATTCATACAAAAGAATGTGATGCGAGAAGATGATCCTCACGGGACACAAATGTCCGAACAAATCAAGGAACAAGAGAAGGGAGTATCTCCAAGAGGGACTGAACCAGCACACCAACACTCAAAAGAAGAGGAGTCCTCAGAAAAAGCTGAAGGAAGAGAGAGAAAAGAAAAGAAAAGTGCCCAACGAGGCATCAAACCAAAAAATGAGGAGCAGTATGACCTATGGGAAGACCTCAAAACCATGAAATTGGACATAACCCTCGATCACCTGTGTTGTCACTAGTGCCTAACTATAGGAAACAATTCATCAAGAAGCTACTGAGTCCCAAGGGACAAACAGAAGGCTCTGATCACTCACAAAGCGAGGCTGAATCAGCAAAAGAAGCAGAATGTCAGGTGGTGGAGATAGAGGATGTTCCAGAAGTAGATAATGTGGTGCCCCAAATAACAGTACATCTGAGGGGAAAAGAAATCAGAGGAGCCATTGTAGATGGTGGGTAAGGAGTGAATATACTTCCGGAATCAACAGCCAAGGAATTAGGAATCATCTAATTCCACCCAGCTCCATTCTTGGTGCGCATGGCCAATCAGAGCAGAGTGGGGCCGCTCGGACTTGTTGTCCAAGGAGAACAGATCACTGTAGCTAGATGTAACTTCCCCATTGTGTTCTTGGTACTCTGAATGGAGGGAAACTCGGAATCATATCCCATGTTGTTGGTGGGTAGACCATGGATAAGACATGGAAAAATCATACATGGCTGGCTGAAAGAAAGCATTACCGTAAGGAGGGGAAAGAAGAAGATCAAAGTCAGCACACTAGCTAAGGTGGACATAGATCTGACAGTCAGACCACTACATGTGTGGAAGAGTTGAACCTGCTGGATGGAATAGAAGAGGATGAGGAGAAAAGAATAATCAAAGAAAATCCAGAGCTGATTTCATTATTTCAGCTGGATGTGGAGGGAATAATGGTAAAATATACAGTAGATACGTTCAATGTGCAGACAACAACACAAAAGCTAGATGAGGCTGTGGACACCGAGGAGGAAACAACCTAAATAACAAAAACTCAAAAACAGGCTAGTGAACAAACATGTGAGGAGGATAAATAGTTAGAACAAGGGGTGAAGGAATGGATGGAAGCCCTAAGATGTAAGGACAGGGAACAACAAAAATGCATCAGAGTGCAGGAAGATGAACTGACAGAGCTCAACTTGGGCAATGCGGAGCAACCCAAAATTGTCAAGGTCAGTGCTAAGCTGGAAGGACAAATGAAGACCCAGCTCCAGGAGTTGTTATACAGATACAAGGAGCTACACAGATATGCTAGGCGTAGACCCAAGCTTCTATCAGCACAAGATAAACACGAGGGAGGATGCCGTTTCAATTAGACAGCAGAGGTACAGAATGAACCCCAACTATGCCAAGTAGGTAAAGGAAGAGATAGACAAGCTATTGGCAGTAGGATTCATATATCCAATTGAGAAGGCTCACTGGCTAAGTTCGATTGTAATCGTGGCCCCAAGAAAAATGGGAAGCTAAGAGTTTGTGTAGATTACCGGAAATTGAACGCTGCAACTATACCGGACCCATTTCCGCTACCCTCGTTCAAAGACTCAATGTTAGATACAGTGGTCGGACATGAAATGTATTCCTTCTTAGATGGCTTCAGTGGGTATAACCAGGTCAAAATGTCACTAGAGGACAAGGAAAAAACAGCATTCATCACAAAATGGGGAGCCTTCGCTTCAAATGTGATGACATTCGGACTCCGCATGCACCTGCAACCTTTCAGTGCATGGTCCAAGAAATCTTTTATGATTACCTCACTGACTTCATGTGTGTATTTGTGGATGACTTCCGTGTTTTTGGCAAAAATATGGAGCATTTTCACCAATTGCTGTTATGTTTAGAAAGGTGCGGCAGACACAGCTGAAACTGAATCCTACCAAGTGTGTTTTTGCAATCACAAGTGGAGTCTCCTAGGACACATCGTGTCCAAAGATGGAATTGTCGTGGATCCCTCCAGGGTCAGCATGATCTAGAAGCTGCAGCCACCTCTCAGAATCTGAAAGAGCTCAGTAGATTCATAGGTTAGATCAAATGGCACAACAAGTTCCTCCACTACCTTGTAGACATTGCACACCCACTCTATGCTCTCACCAAGAAGGGGGCAGAATACAGATGGACTAAAGAACACCAAAAGGCATTCCAGGACCTAAGGAGAATGCTTGCAAGCGCTCTAGTAATCCAGCCCTCAGAGTGGGATAAAGCCTTCCACTTGTTTGTGGATGCATCCGACACTGCAATAGGAAGTGTGTTGATGCAGCAGACATAGGAGGGGTGGTACAGACCCATCTACTATGCTAGCAGCAGGAGGCTATCTCGGGTAGAGAAGAATTACAACACAACAAAAAGAGAAGCCCTAGGACTATTTGATGCAGCAGACATAGGAGGGGTGGTACAGACCCATCTACTATGCTAGCAGCAGGAGGCTATCTCAGGCAGAGAAGAATTACAACACAACAGACAGAGAAGCCCTAGGACTAATTTACTCTATCAGCAAGTTCAGACATTACTTGTTGGGCAACCAGTTTGCATTTCATGTTGATCATCAGGCTCTATTATACATTGTTATGAAGCCAGACCTCACTGGAAAGCTGGCTAGCTGGATGCTACTGTTGCAAGAGTTTGATTTCACAATCATGCACACACTAGGCAATCAAAATGCAATCGCTGACTTTCTCAGCCACATAGATACAAGAGAACAAGCAACAAGAGTACCCGACGAGTTCCTGGATGCAAATCTATTTGGAGTACAGACCATCAACATTGGAAGGAATTGTGACTTTGACATGCTGCAATTTGTTTCTGAAGGCACCTTCCCAAATGGCATGACTAGAGATCAGCGAAAGAAGCTTGCCCTCCAAAGCAAGAGCTTCCTGGAAGTAGCAGGAGCCATGTACAAAGTAGGAATAGACCAGGTAATCAGAAGATGTGTGCCTGATCATGAACAACCGGCTGTGCTGACAGAAGCACATCAGGGAGTGTCATGCGGACACTATTTTGGAGACACAACGAGACATTCCATCTCCTTATCATCCAATTTGCAGCTCTCATATGCAGTTACCCCATGATCTTGATATAATATGGCCCCAATGCCTCTTCCACATGCATCCACCCTTATTGTGAATGGCTTTGAAAAGTCAAGACACGCTAAAATAGAGGATGATGTAAGCATTCTTATCAGCTCTTCAATGGCATTCTAAAAGAATGTCTCCTTCTTAAGCTTGTTCGTCAATGGTGTGGCTATGTGTGCATGCTTCTCAATGAATGTCTTATAAAATGAAGAGAGTCCCAAGAAACTCCTCAATTGTGTTGTATTAGTTGCAATAGGCCACTTTTTCACACACTCCACCTTCTAGGGATCCACTCTTATGCCATTTTTGCCAACGATATGACCAAGGTACTCCATTTCACTAGCCATGAATGTGCAAATGCTTTCCTTGTCACATAATTGGTTGGCATGGAAAGCATAAAAAACCAAGCGCACATGCTTCACATTATCTTCTTCACCCTTGCTATACACAAAATGTCGTTGAAGAAGACCAATACAAACTTGTAGAGAAAGGTTTGAATAACTTGATTCATCAAGGCTTGAAAAGTGGCAGGTTCATTACATAACCCAAACGACATAACCAAGTAATGATAGAGACCCCTCTCGGTCCGAAGTGTCGTCTTATACTCATTACCACTCTTCATCCTTATTTGGTGGTAGCTAAACCTCAAGTCAATCTTTGTGAAGAAACAGACACCCTTCAATTCATCCAAAAGATCATCAATTAGAGGTATAGGGTACCTATTCTTGATGGAAGTCTTGTTCAAATCATGATAATCCACACAAATTCTAAAGGTTCCATCCTTCTTCTGCACAAGAAGCACCGGAGATGCAAAAGGAGATTGACTAGGCTCCATCCATCCCATGTCCATCAATTCTTGCACTTGTTTAACCACCTCATCTCTCTCTAGTTTTGACAATCTATATGGCGGCTTGTTGACGGGCCTATCATTAGGCTCAAGTTCTATCCCATCATTAATGTCCCTCTTTGGTGTGTGGCAAACATTTAGGCATGTTGAATACATCCTTGTATTCATCATCCAATAACTTTTGCATGCCCTTGTGCACTTCCTTCTTGATGGCATCATTGCTCTCATCTTTGCAAAGCTGTAATACATACACATTTTCTTGATGGGACCCATTTACTTGCGAGCCAATCACACCCAAGAACCATGTCGATGGGACCTATATCAAGAACAAGTAAATAAGCTTTGCATGTATACTCCTTTGAGATATCCAACCTTACATCTTGACACATCATTGTGCAATCCATTTTAGTCCCATTTGCCACTTGAACTTCATGGAAAGTTGCCAAAGGTACAGGCTGTAATTTGATCACACAATGACTTCTTGTTCACAAAGCTATATGTACTTCCACTATCCACCAAAACATGAGCCACTCTTCCATGGACTTTGGACTTAAACCTCAAAGTGCTTGCACCCTTGCATCCTACATAAGAGTCATGCAACAAGATACACAAAGTTGGCTTCATGCTTGTATCCCCAAAAGTACAAATAGGCATTCCATCATCATAATCTTGCCAAGCTTCTTGCAAAGTGCCACCGAGATCAAAAGTAAATTCTCCCTTAAGCACATGATCATTATTCACCAAAAGCTTCATTGTCATCTCCATGATCATCTTCAAAGCCCCAACCAAGAGCATGTTGATGGTGATATTTTTGGCTTTACAAGTTTTGAAATGCTCCTTGTTTCACTTTTCATCACATTTGTAGCAAATCCTTTTATTCATCAACTCAGTAATACGGTCCTCCTTCGTAAACTTGCTTTTATTGGCACCACCTTCCATCCCCACTCAAAACTTGCTTTCTTTGGGGGATTGCTTTGCATGTACTCCAACCGTTTCTTTATCCAAGACGCGGTTGAGTAGGAGGGCTCTACGGTATTAGCTGCGTTCTTTTGAGAGATGGCTTCATTTTGGGAAGAGATGGCTTTCTTGGAAGCTGGAGCAACCTCCTCCATTTCACCAATTGGCCTTTCATGTGCATGCTCTATAATAAATGAATGTTTGTTTTCATGTAAAAGATAACATAGCAAAATAATAGAAATAATTTGGCCAGAGAAAGGTAGCAAATGAATATCCTTGTAATGATCTCCCTCATGCCTTGGATACTCTCCAATGGGGTAGTCAAGCCACCACGGATAGTATTGCACCTCCCATTCACTAAGACCATGCTCCTTCATCAAAAAAGGAAACATGGAGCCATGCCTAGAGAGATCTATCCACTCATCCACAAATGCTGGTGTCTCTTCAATTGCATGCTCATCATGAAGCTTAACAATCCATCTATTAAAGTGGAATAATCATTAACTTTCAACTTATTATTAGTATGTCACATGCAACTTAGGTTCTCTAATTCAAGGCACATAATGATAAAGAATGAGACAATGTGGTATGAATACCTATAAAATACCTATTATTAACTTTCAACTTATTATTATGTCACATGCAACTTAGGTTCTCTAATTCAAGGCACATAATGATAAAGAATGAGACAATGTAGTATGAATACCTATAAAATACTATCTTGGAAGACTATGAAAGCTCTAGAATCTTCTTATTTGATTCTTTGGTATTCATGCGACCCCATAACTCAGAAACGGAATTGTCAAGATGGTCTCTTCTTTGGCTAGAGAACCATGTTTCAAAGCCCTCTAGCAGTTCTTCCACCAATTTGCCTTTCATTTTGAGGCATTGTTTCAAAAGATTTTCCCAATACCATTCTTTCGTCGCACATTCTAAGCTTTTGCGCACTCAAATATCGCTCACATGAAGGGTCATCCAACCAGCATGTGAGCATAGAGCGGAGTATATCTCTCTTCCTACAATTCCAATAGGAATGATGTTTGAAACGACTACCAAGAAGCATACATATGGACACACACACAAATACTTGTAAATAATGTACCTGTCAATTAGATAATTTTTGCTATAGCCAATGAGTGAACTTTATCCTTTGTCAACCCAACCATGTTCTTTTCTTTCACCCAATTGTAATTGTAATTGTAAAGAAGAGAAAAAACCCTTGACCATTCGTAGGATTTGCAATAGATAGCATCTTCATATAAAAGGTTAGAACCACGATTTATTGTTAATTCTTAGGCTTCCACTCATGCCATATTAAAATTACATACCTTATAAGCTCTCTCCTTATAGATCCTCTCATTTCTACCTCGAGCTATGCTCTCCTTTTCCCGCATTGATAGAGAGGGATCATTAATGTCTACTATCTCTTCGGCTAGAGACGTATCAAACTCCTTCTATGCAGTACAAGAAAGTCCCACTTAGTAATTTACGGTCTCAAAGTGTCAAACTCATCCTATGCAGTACAAGAAAGTCCCACTTAGTAATGTTACAATCTAAAAATGTAGTAATAAAAGTCCTTATATGCATACCTTCCAAACAAGCATAGCAAGTAAAACTGTCGGAGCATTAAACTATGTGCCCTTGGCCGCTTTCCTCTCGACGCAGACCAAGTCCACTTCAATATAATGAAGCCACTCTTTTGGAAAATCCTGTAGCAAAGACTCTTTACTAGCCATAGACAACTTTTGGAAAAGGAACATCTCTTGACCAAAATTTGTGCATATGGTAGTTCTCCCAATTCTACTTAAATAACAAAATGAAACAAAAACGAAACAAGATGAAAAACCATCCACTTCATTTTGACCCATCAAAGAGAACATGAATGAGTGTAATTACTTACTCATTTTGAGTTCTCAAAGCTAACATCAACTCTCCTTCAGTACTTTGATCAACATTGACAAAGTGGCATTTCACAGAGCAATGTCTCAATTTAATCATAGAGTACTCTATAATGGTTGAAGAAAAACAGAGAATTCATGTTCATGATACAAATACATATTCAATTTAATCAAGAATTTAATAAATAATAGAAATAACTTGCGAGTTTTGATCATCTGGAGCCATGTCTTCAGTCTATGATTCCCATCCCAAACAAAGAATTTCTTCCCTCGAAGATCCTCCCACTCTTCTGGTAGATTTTTCTCTAAATCCACATTAACTTCTCTCCACATTGGTTCCCATTCAACAATATTGTTTTCTGACACAAATTGTTGATCATGGCCAGCCTTTTTGAAAGACATAATAAATGGGCCCCCCAACACATTGTAACTAGATTTCTCAAATCTTTTGACAAGCCCGTCGGCGGTCCCTAGACCAACAGCTCGAATGGCCTCATTCTCCATAAGTGTACAGAGAGGTATTCGTGGAGGATCCCGACCTCTATTGTTGACAATGAAGCTTTCAACCACCTCCTCTAAAATCTGTCGTGGCATGTCATTACCAAAGGTAGGTGGATGATCAATTGGTTTTGAAACCACTATGGCCGCTACAGAGAAAGTGGTTGCATTGTCTTCTTGATCATGCTCTTCTCGATGAGTGGTAGCATTGTGAGATAGGAAAAACTTCATCATGCTTTTCTTGGTCTATCTCTGCTTTATCTTCGCTCATGCCATGAAGCTCCTCATGTTGTGAGCTCTGAAATTTGGAGGGAAGAGGGTCCTTCACTAGTTTCTTCCTTTGAACAACATTGGAAGAAGCCATAGAATTGCGTGCACAAGTTTTATAACCGGTCTTCCCAGACCGCAATGAGTACTCAATTCCTAAAAAGGAGTAACAAGCTTACAAAGTATTCATAGCACAAATACCAAGATTGCATAACAAATAATCATAATTGGAAAGCAAACCTACTTTTAAAGGAAGAAGGTGCCTTCATCTTTGATGGAGTGCACACCATTCTTGCTTGTTTCTTACTCATAAGTTCAAATTATGAGTAAGCATCTACTTAAAATGGGACTCAAATTAAATCAAAATAAAACATTCTTCACATCTCAAAATTCATCTAAAAGAGGCTTGGGTGTTTTTGAGACAAGTTGAGCACCAGGGATCACCTCGATTTCATGATCAACTTCTTGAGGAGGCGGTAGCCATGTAAGCTCGTCACTCAAGAAAGATGTCAGAGAATTCTTGGAGGAGCCAAGAGGGTTCTGTTTCTTTACTAGGTTAAGGAGCTTTGTTGAGCTTAACTAGGAAAACTTGTTGTCCCTTATGTGCTCCCTTGAGAAGATGCTTTTCCTTGACTACCCCCCTAGACTTAGGTTTACCAGTCTTCCCCTAAACTGATACTACTTGGCCATGCTCATATATTTAAAAGTGATACTCCCCAAGATCATGTTTGGATTAGCAAATTAGTGCCGAGTGCAGATTTTTCAAGTCTCTTAGTGCTCGAGAGGCCATGGAAAATCCCGCTCTTCTCCATGCCATCGTGCATAAAGTATTTAATTACTTAAGGATCTTTTTGTTTAGATATTTATCAACAAATAAATAAAAATATAGAGCTTTTTCAACACATGGCCATGATGCAATCAACTGCCCCTCCTTTCAGAGGAGAGATGAAGAGAGAGATATGTTTGGAGAGAGATAGTTAGAGAGCGAAAAATAGTTTAAGAGAGAGACAAAGTAAGAGAAGAGAAGAAATCAAATTTTTAGGCAAAGCAAAAAAAGGTATTCAATTAGTTCCAACTTTCTTTTATCACTCATTATTTTTAGGTTAAGCATTCTCTCACCTAGTCCATAACCTTGTCGATCCCTAAAGTTTAAGCACAAGCAACGTTTTCTAAGGAATACACATAAAGTACGCATGTCATGAAGTAAGAATAGCTATGAAGCTTCTCATTTTAGACCTAGAGCATGTTTAATCATACGGCCAGCAAGTTAGGAAACTTCACATATACACACTAAGTAATTTTTCTATAAGTAAACATGCAATGGAGCTTATCTGTTCACTTGAAAAACAAGCTTTGCCATAGAGCTAGAAAGCAAGTCATGAAGCAAGATAGGGGGAGAGAGATATGCATGGAGAAAGAGTCAAAGAGAGAGAGAGATAGTTTGAGAGAGAAAGAGAGTGAGAGAAGAGAGAAATTTAGATAGGGGGTAGAGATAGAGTCCTACCAAAGGTTTATAACCATACACAAGCATTTACACCATAATGGAGTCAATAACAAAAAAAACCATTGATTTCAACAGAAGGAGTCAAGAACACAACAATATAAATAGAGTTCAGTCAATAACATAACATTTTCATAATGTAGCATAGCATAATGGATCCTTTCAAATAGTCCACCAATATTAAAAAAACCATTGAAATCACTGCTGTGTCTTGTAGCAGGCCATAATCTCATCCGCTAGATTACGAAACATATGCTCATCTTCTTCAAATATGGTCTTAAAGGTTCTCTAATGTCTAATGACTTGAGGGAGTACCATCTCTAGTATGTCAATGTCTGCTAGCTTAGGAACTCTCGTGGACTACACTAAGTTGGATAAGAGCTACATCATATTTTTGATTAATTTTGATTAATTAGACTAATTTATACTAATTTTAAGTTATATTGGGTTAATTTAAGGGTAAGCGTGTTTTTTATTATTTGCTTGATCTCATTTTAAGTACCTTGCCCCCCAAAATTTGCTCTCCAAGCATTGTCCCAGTCCAGCATAAACTGGATAAAACTGGACACCCTGATCTTGCAACAACCCGTAAGCATGTTTAGTTGTTCTCACTTGAGACTTTTTCTAGTTTATCCTTTCACTTAACAAGTGTCTATCAATACACAATAAACCTCATGTTTCAATATCTCAACCAAACTTCAAGGCAAACTACATGCCTTGGGTTTTGCATTCCAATAGCACAAAAAGTTAGATGTACCTGACATCTCTCCGAGAACTCAAGTTTGTAGACTACGCTACTAAACACTTGTAGACTACACTACTCAATATTTGTAGACTACGCTACCATGTTACACTACCAACTTATTGACTCTTCTCCTTGCATAGCTCTACGGCCATAGGAGATCTAGACTAGAGTCCATAAAATAAGGTAAATGGATCAAATCTAGTAATGAACAAGATAAAAAAGATTCCAAAGGGTACTCCTCTCTAGATTATTCATCTATGCACAAGGATATGCTCTAGAACCTCGTCGGGTTTTCTGTTTGATTATCATTAATCTATAGTTGGTTGGTCTCACTCTTACTTAGAGTGATATTCAACCTTTGAAGATTTACCTTTAAAGATGACTATCAAACTTTCTATCTCTAGCCCACTATACCTATGGGCATTGTTCCACGGGAACACTCACAATATCCACTGGAACACTCACGGGAACACGGATTATGGAAGGAGGCCGGAAGCAATTAATGCGAGAGAGCGGGATTGTAGCCATGGGAACATAAATATGCACATAGTTTTTCCATATTTTTGTGCCGAAGTGCAATGTAAATCGTTTTAGGCCAATGTGGGCTCTAAATGAGAGTTCTAAGTGTATTAAGCAAGGCTCACTTATGGGGTTGTCTGCCCATGTGTGAAAGAGGCCTAGGGTTAGTGACATCTCTATAAAAGAGATGTTAGCTAAAGAAAGAGAACGTTTTTGGCCATTCTCATAAGCTATTGAGTGAAGCTCTTGAGCTCTCAAGCTATGGCAACTCTCTAACTTTCTCTATTGTACTCTAATGAGCATCAAGCTCCATTAATCAATGAGTATAGCTCCACTTCTCTCTCTCTTAATCTCTTTTAGCAACACTGAAGTAGATTAATCTATGATTAGTTGAATGCTTCTTTCTTTCTCGTGTATGCATGCTTGTAGTGTGTGTGTGTGTAGTCTCCATTGATGCAAGCTCTTGCCCACTTCATTGGCTCTCTCTATGAGCTTGTGGGTTTGTGAATGTTACATTCTATGCTTGCTTAAGCTTGTGGGTTAGTAAATGCATGCTTATGGGTTTGCTTGCATTAGGGAAAGCTAAGATTTAATCAATGTTTGAATGGGATTAAGAGATTGCCATGCATTGCTTATGGGTTTGCTTGCATTAGGGAAAGCTAAGATTTAATCAATGAGTTATTCATGGATAGACTCTCTCTATGAGCTTGTGGGTTTGTGAATGTTACATTCTATGCTTGCTTAAGCTTGTGGGTTAGTAAATGCACGCTTATGGGTTTGCTTGCATTAGGGAAAGCTAAGATTTAATCAATGTTTGAATGGGATTAAGAGATTGCCATGCATTGCTTGTTCTCTTGATTAGTGTAGTGGGTTTAAGGGATTGAGAGATTGATTGAGGTGTTTGAATGGTTGAATCGTCAAGTGGTGGTTCGTGTATGTGAGCTCTCCTGCAAGGGATAAGCCTTCATGTACTAATCCGGTCGAGTCCTCGGATTGACATTCTGTTTCTCAACACATTTGTTGATCGGTAGTACTCTATGAGCACTATATTGCACGGTAGAGAGAATCGCTCTTCAATGGCGCCGCTGCCGGGGAGTGAGAACCCGGGTCACCCGCGTGTGACAGGCGGGAATACTCACCACTATATTGTAGGTCTTCTTCTTAATCTTTTAGACATCAGTGTTCACCCCATGGAAACCAAGGCATCGGCCCCAAGGTGCTAAAACAACCCAAGGTCCCACCAAGCATTCCACATGGCCGTATAGACACGTCATGTCTCCAGTCACTTCTATATTTTTTAGAGTATGTGTTTCATAAATTTTTTATTAATTGTAGCACCTAGCCCATACCTAAGAGGTAGCTACCACTAGGAATAACTAATATACTTCGAGAGTATAAGAACTTGGCATACTCTGTTGGCATATGTCTTACACCGTCTTCAAATAGAAATACCTTCTACTAAGTCCTCTACTAAGTCTTCTAAGAATCTAGAAATCTCTCACCACATAGTAACAACTAATTTAAAACTTAAACCAGCCAACTGTGTGTGAACATGCAAACAATATATACAAAAGTTAAAAGCACATAAAGAACAAAAGATTATGTTTTGAATACACCTGTTGTAGTGCTTGTTGATGTTCTCGTTGATGTTGTGCGTTTATCTTGATGCATTGCTGATGTGCAGATTGCTTCTCTTTGCTCTTTATAGGCATTGCATATCTCCCTCCTTCCTTATTTGTGTGCACGGTAGGTGGACTGTTGGAGCGTGTTTGTAAGCTCTTGTTTAGCTGAGATCTCTGCAAAATGTCTTATTAACAAACAAGAAAAGAAAAGAAAAGAATAAAATTTCTTATTGGTGCCAATCACCGAATATAGCTGAGGGGAAAACCTAGTGGGAAAAAAGTGCCCTGGCTTGTTGATCTTATTGTGGAGTTCATGAGCTTACCCTTGCACTGGCGGTGGATTCGTGTCCACTTCTACTGGAAAGATGGTATCAATCACTTCAGGATGCAAGGACAACCCTGTACAAAAGTCGGCCTCTAGAGAAGGTGGTAGAGGAAGGAGTGCTTCCTCGCTAAAATATGGCATTGGTTCTATGGGAAGGTTAAGCAGACAATGCCGATTTTGGAATTGCTCAATATAGGTGCTCATAGCCAAAATTGACATGTTGAGGCTGGGGGAAGAAGGGCTTGCAAGATAGGTGGTTGCAAGTCATTTATGCATGTATCCCTCCATTGTTGTGCTTGAACCTCCTCAAGTAATCTACGTTGATTTGGTCCTCGGTCTGGTACTCTCACATCAAGAAGGTTATGGCGTTGGGGTGTAATTCCCACAATTTGTTTCATTAAGCCCGTGCCATATCGTTGAAAGTAAGAGTGGCATAGCCAACAAATGTGTGAAGCTTCCCCTAATACGAGTCGTGCACACTCTTGACAATGTGGAAATGGATGATGCTGTTGATAGAATAAAGTGACAAAGTGATGCCCACAACAAATTTCACCTAAGGGAGCATAAAAGTACCTAGAATGAGTTTGAAAAGGAGGAGCACTATAACCCCCGCGATGTTCAGGTTGAGTACTATCAGGGTCAATGCATGGTGGACATGTATCTCGCCAAGTATCCATCAGGAGGTATCTGGGCGTAGAACAATGAAATTTAGAAACTTCAAACTTTATACACTCATATCCATCATTACAATCCCTATAAAAAACAATGTAGATAAGATCATCTCAAAAAGAACACAATCCTGTAATGGCAGAAGGAACCACATTAGTAAAAGTGAGACTATTCAAACACTGATCTACCAAAGAGCTTCAATTGTAGTGTTAATGTCTTACCTTTGGTTTTGGGTAGGTCCTTCTTAAGAGGTGGGAAGGATAGCAATTGTCGAGGAATTTGAGAAAGATAAGAGGATTTAGGCAGTGAAGTGCTAGAATCTATGCTCAAAGGAGACTCATGTAAAGTTGGATTTGTCTTAGGTACACAAGTTGATGGTGGAAGTGTGTAACAAGGAGAAGTTGGGACGGCTGGTGATTCAATACCTGTTTGGGGAAGGTCAACATAAGGAGATTTGTAGGTGCTATCACAACCACCTATCCTATTTTGAAGAGGTTGTGTTGATTTCCTTTGCACCCACTGATATGAAAAACCAAGAGTGGCTTTTGGAATCTTATTGATACACTCTTCTGGCTCTAGCAAACCATGGCATTTGGGAAGCCAAAGTGCTGTTGCACCCTCATAATAGCCTTGTGCTTTAAGAACATACTTTGGGACCCAATGAGTAACAATTTGAGGCTTAGGCTTGGAAAAGATATGCTTTTTAGGAGGTGTAGCAACTAGGCTAGATAGTACAAGTTTGTACGCATCTTTGGGTAGCCAAATTGACAATTCCTTCTTGCCTGGCCTTCTTTGAGCAGTGACTAGAGTAGTTGAACATGCTAGCCATGGCCCTCACGTGAGGACTCATCAATTATCCACATCATTTGTCTTGGAGCTTGAAGAGCAGATGTTGAAAGTGGGTTGTGTAAGGTAGAACTACCACCCTTTTGACATGATAAAACTCGTGGAGCAGCAGATCCCAAGATGCAATCAAAATCAATTTGCAATTTGTATTGTCTATTCTTCCAATCTAATGAACAATTGGTAGCACTTAACCATGATCGACCAAGAACAACCTCTACCACTGCCTTGGACTTACTAGCCACATAAAAGGGAACTGACGTCTGGTGACCCTGAATGGACATCATAATGACACATTTTTCCTCTATAGGGTTATCTTCACCTGAGAAGCTTCGTAAGTCAATAGGAATGTGCACAAGTGTTGGTTGTCCCCAAGGCTATCCATGTGTTAAATGAGAGAACATTATAATCTGCACCAGAGTCAATTAAGGCAGAGACAAAGTAGGTAGTCTCATGAAGATGAAGACACACGTGAATATTGAAAGGATCGACATATTGTTCATCAGTAGTAGCCAACTGTAAGGTCAACACAGAAGCCTTGCGACGCTCCTTGGCTTTTGCAACTCTAGCTTTAGCTTCTTCTTGAGCCTGACGTTTAAGTAGGTCATGTGCTTCTTTCCGTGTGTGGGCAGCATGCATTTGTTGAAGCATGGCTTCAGTTAATGGTTCATTGTATTTCTTGAGATGACTTCCATTAATGAAGTTAGGCATTTGCTCACCTTCTAGTGTCTCTAAACGCACTACACCACTAGGAGTAAGCTCATTAATCACAAACGGTCCTAGGCCACATTTCTTGCACTTTTGCTTGTGCTTCTTAAGTGTGTACAAGAGCACAAGGTCCCCTTTTTTGAATCGGCCAGTTGTTACATTTCGATCATTCCATTGCTTTTGTCTCCTCTTCTCGGCATACATCCCCATTATCGCCAATAAGCGGGTCTCATCAAGCTTTTCCGATTCATCAATGCATTGAGAAAGCTCATAACCAGTCCAGTCCAATTGTTTAGCAACTCGTAGAGTAGGTACAAGAAATTCAATGGGAAGAATTACATCTAGCCCAAAAGCAAGCTCAAATGGGGTTGTGCCCATAGATGTTTTATAGGCTGTTCTATATGCCCAAAGAGCTGAGTGCAACTTTTTCTCCCAATCAGTCCTATGTCCCTCCAACAATCTTTGTGAGTGCTGTGTGTAGAGAATCTTGTTAGTACTCTCAGCTTGACCATTGGTCTGGGGATGATAGGGTGCAGAACGCTTGTGAATTACCTTAAATTCTTGAAGTAAAAACTCTATGACCTCATTCACAAAGTGCACACCTTGATCACTAACGATTTCAATAGGTAAGCCATAGCGTGTAAACACGTACTCATACAAGAACTTGGCTGTGGTTCTGGCATCATTTTTGACTGTAGCCTTTGCCTTTCAGAAATTCACTAGGTAAGTGGAATGCTCTCATGATCAACGTAAAAAATGATATATATTAAATACAGAGGTGTCATTTGCAATCTGATCAGGCAATTAAGGACTGTCCATCCTAAGTATCCAGGAAATTCAGAAAATGTGCAGCCTCCGCTGGAGGTGCTTGAGCCGCTAGTATGATCACCCAAAAAAAAAAGGTCCATAATTGAACGGAGAGAGCTCACTGCATTAAGATGCATGGAGAGGAGTTACTGTTGATCTTGAGGCGCCTAAAGCGAGGTGGCTTCAAAGATCTTGAGTTTGTATTGCTACCGATGATGGTGGGCGTCTCATTATGGGAGGCCTGCTGCAATATGCCATGCAATTTTCTCTTATGGCTGATTGGCGTTGGCGCCTCTGCAGTCATTGCAGCACAAGAAGAGCATGGCGATGATTCTGATGACCATGAGCCGTGACCATGCTTCATTTGTAGCAGAATGTAGGCCACGAAGAGCTCTGTAGGGTCGCAATGAGTAGAGCAGGTAATGGGTGAACGCTTAATGATGAAGCGCTAATCATCACTACTACATATTAGCCATATACCGGGGCTTGTACCGGCGCTATTTAACGGTGTCTAAAAAAGCCTCGTCATCGGTATAAGCGCCGGTATAAGCGCCGGAACCGCAGCGTCGGTATAAGTGTCGGGTGTTAATACCGGCGCATATAACGGTGCCTATACCGACGCTCACCGGGGGTAATACCGACGCTTAAACCGGCATCTATACCGTTATTTATACCGACAGTTAAACCGGCATCTATACCGGAATGTATACCGAGGCGTAAACCGGCGTCTATACCAACGTATATACCGACTGTGGTACCGGGGCATATACCGACGCTGTAGCAGAAATTTTTTTTTGGGCAGAATAGTGCTGCCTGGCTGTTGCCTAGCTGCCTGCAATGAGCAGGATCAACAACACCAAACAGACAGCACTATTCTGTCTACAATAGAGCACAAAAACAACCGTGCTCGTTTGCATATTTTCCTGATCGACAAACAAGAAATTAAATTAAACATTAATACTCAAGAATGTTTTGATCATATTTCATTAGTTTGAAGGTCATCTTACATCATGGTAATGCCTCCCAATTAACGGTCTCTCCTTCTTCTTCAAGCATCTCAAACAAGGCCACAAGGCCATGTTTGTGAGCGTACTTCTCCTCTCGCCTACTTGGTGGGCGATTCATGGCCAACTCCTGCACACACGATTAACAATTATAACTTTTAGAAATCAACATTTAGCCTGCATACATACATTTAAATAAATAAAATTGCGACAAACACTTACGAATTCATGGCGCATGGTTTCGTAACCACCACTCCCGAGATGAGAAGCCCCTACTGTTTGGAGTCTTGCCCTTGCCGCCTCTCTTTGTTGTTGAAACCTGTCTGGTGTCTCGGTGAGCTCCTGAGCAATGGCTGCCCACTCCCTGTCATCTAGCCAAACAGGTTTCTCCTTCCCCTCTCTGAATGCGTCCCTCACCTCTGACCTATGATGCCCCATCAAAATGCGAGCTGTATACTGTATCCACTCATTAGAGACGACATTAATATATCTTGAATGGTTCCAAAGTAATCAAGCATTCCAGTAATTGTGTTATCATCACTTGCACTTGCACGACTTTCTTGAACAAACTGTGCTGTGACACCACAATCAAAGGTTGCTCTTCTTTGGTCTATTCGTTCTACTCGAAAATGACGTCCATGTGACCAAAACGCCCCATATTTGTGATACTACAAATAGCACAAAAAGTTTGTTGATGGAGAATCAAACACAGAGACATGTAGAGAAAAAAATGAGAGACATGTAGAACTTAAACACTTACATGCCAATCGCATCCTTTTGTAAGCTCCTCCTCCTCCTCTGTTATAGGTAAACCAGCACGTTTGGCTTCTAAAATTGTAGCTTCTAGCCATCTACCTGTGGGAAAGTCCGGAAGAGCTTGCATACCTTCTGGATATGGGAGATTTCTTGTAGTGCGATTCCTTCTGAAACTTAAACGATCTTGTACTCGCTGTCGCTTGAGAGCTTCATATGTCTCAATCCACTTCTCCATTACATGAGAGTTCAAGATGCAAAATTTGTTGATTTTTTCTCTCAAAGTGTTATCCATCTTTCTCTTAATGCCTTGGCCTTGAGGTTCCTCACCAATGACTCGCCTGTTGGACTCTTGAGACCATAGTCGAGGTATCTCTGGATCTGAGGAACTTAAATATTTAGTGATGTAAACAAGGGACTCTTGTATCAGCCACCCTTCTGACATACTACCCTCTGGGCGAGCCATTTGGCGAACAAATCCCTTTAATGTCTTCATAAACCTCTCCAAAAAGAACATCCATCTTGAATGGACTGTTCCAGCAACTGCAACCTCATCTACAACATGAACTAGCAGATGCATCTGGATTGTTAATAAACTTGTAGGGAAAAACTTCTCTACCATGCAGACTGCCTCTATGGAGTTTAAACGCGCTGTCTCCAAAGTGTCTCTCTTTATCTCTTTTGAAGAAATCCAGCGCACCAATGTGCCAATCTTATAGATAGTAGCTCTAATGTCTTCAGTGAGGCAATCTTTTATTGCTATGGGTAGCACAAATTGTAGAAACTTGTGCCAATCATGACTCTTGAGACCACTAAGATCATCATCCTTTGTAAATGCACTTTTCAAGCAATGCATACAACCTGTAGGAGTTCGAAACTCTGAAATTGTCCTCTTGACTTGTTGTTCCTCCATCTTGCTAAAAACCCATGGGGCTCTTGGAAGTAGCACCTTTCCATTGGGTCTAGTGCGAGCCCACAACTCTTGCATACAACCAATCTCTTCCAAGTCATCCCTTTGGCCTTTAGTATCCTTTTTTCCTGTCATGGTCTTCCACAAAATGTCAGCTACATTCTTGAAAATATGCATCGGGTCAAGCAAATGGTTTATAAGGAGATCACCCCAATAGGGGAGTTGGTGAAAGATAGAGAGCCTCTTCATCCCAGGATATGCGAAGTTGCCACATTCCTCCCATTTGATCTTCCAATCGCTTGCCTTCAATGCACTTGGAGGAGGTCTTCCTAGATTACCATCCCGCAATTCATGATTTTCTGGAAGATACCTAACATGTCCTTGGTAGACATTCTTTCGTAATGCTTTTGAGTATCTTGAATCAAGTCGAGGACCACATACAGGACATGCATTGTAACCCGATATAGACAAACCTGAGCATTCTCCATAGCCAGGCCAATCATGCATTGTCCACATGAGAATACCTTGCACAGTTGTAAGTCTTTGGCCACTCTGCTGCTTTGACATGTCCTTCACTTCAATTCCGTTCCACAAGGTGCGTAACTCATCAATAAGTGGTGCCAAATATACATCCATGTTCTTCACCTTGTACTTTCCTGGAACTATTAATGAGAGCAACAGATGACCTTTCTTTATTGCTAACCATGGCGGAAGATTATAATTCACAAGGAAAACAGGCCATGTGCTCCATGAAGAGCTCCTTAAACCAAAAGGGTTTACACCATCCATTGCTAGGCCAAGACGGAGGTTTCTAGGTTCTTCCTTAAAAGCCGGCCATTTCTCTTCAATGTGTCTCCATGCGGGTGAGTCAGCAGGCATACGCATCACTTCATCTGTGGATCGAGTTGTGGCATGCCATGTCATCAAGCTTGCTATTGATTTGCACCTGAACATGCTTTTTATCCTTGGGATGATTGGAAAGTGCCTGAGAACCTTTACCGGGACAGCTTCCCCCTGAACATCTTCTCTATATCTGTTAGAGCCACAATGGGGACATTCTTGCAAATGCTCATATTCATGGCGGAAGAGGCAACAATCATTGCGACAAGCATGAATATTATTGTAATCCATGCCTATGGATTTCAATAACTTCTTCGCATCTGCACGAGATGGAGGCATCTCGTTGCTAGGGGGCAATATTTGATCTTTCAAAAGCCTGCAAGTATGGCAGTATCTGATCGTTACTATTAAGATTTTCTCAAATACAAGTTGATAATTTAACATTTCAGCAGTAGGTGTAATCTCCAAAAGAAGACCTTACTTGAATAGTTCAGTGACACTTGTATTAGACCATCCAAAAACTGACTGCAAATTTAGCATCGTAAGAGATGCACGCAATACAGATATGTTGGCACCATTGTATAATGGAAGGCGTGCAAGTTTACGCATGGCCTCTTCCTCTGGTTCATAATTTGACCGTTGAGAATGTCGTGGTTGATGATCTTCATGTTCATGCTCCTCGAAGAGAGCTTCTTGTTGCTCGATGAAGGCATCCAACATTTCTTCCATTGGACCTTCTTCCATTTCCTGACCTTCTTCCATTCCCTCGGGTGCTGTTAATTGAGCTCCATCTGTCACTCCCTCCTGCGATATCCTCATCCTTTGTTGGGGACGAGAATTCACAGGTGTAATGTTATCAAGATGCGGCTGCACACTTGCTTGGTTGTACAATTAAAACCGTAAATTTTGCAAGCGCTCCATTGGAAATATGCCAGCGTCATGAACATGCTCGTTGCAAATCCTTCGTTTTCGAAAGATTTGGTACTTACATCGCATGCATGGACACGCTATTCTCTCTTCCAGATTGAGAGGCTCCATCTAGCAGGATAACATGTATATGCAGCTCATTAAACACAAATCAGCTTATCTCCTCTCCATACAAAATTAAATAGAATTTGAACAAGGATGGAGAGAGAAGCTATCTCTATTCATAAATAGCTGTTTATAAAGGCCTTATGCAATAATCTTAATGCATATTATAAGTATAAGCTTGCATAATAAGGCTGCAAGACTTATGCATAAGCTCTATGCATAAGCCTTATGCATAAGCTCTATGCATAAGCCATATGCATAAGTCTTATGCACACGCTCTATGCATAAGTCTTATGCATAAGTCTTATGCATAAGCCATATGCACATGCTCTATGCACAAGTCTTATGCATAAGCCATAAGATCGGACCTAATCTCAAAAACCCTAGGACTGAATTACGGTTTTGTAAATTCCGCCAGAGTCTCCTTTGTAATTGGAACCAAATCTCAAATGAAAATGCAACTTCTTAAAACTTGTACGCAATACTCTTTGTATCCCACAATGTCATGAAAGATCATATGCATTTGCAATATCCACACAATATGACGGAAAAGGGGCCCCATTGCCCAAATGCATCCACAAAGTCGATGGTGAGGATTGTTGAGGACGCGCGTTGAAGCTTGCCGATCTCCCGGCCAAGCTCTTCTCACCCCTTCACCGAGTTTTCCTCCAAGGTGAAGGTTGAGGCCATTTCTTCACACCGGTGTACCTAATCCCCCTTCGTACCGCTTTACCAAGCAATCACGGCACAAAGAGTTCAAGCCATTCTCCCCTTGGCCTCTCCAACCAATGCCAAGGTACCCTCACACATTGCTAGATTCTATAGAAACTTGAAGTGGTTGCAATGGTGAGTGTAGGTACAAAATGATGTGGATAATATCAAATGATAGAACAAGTTTGTTGGCTTACAAGTATTGAGCATGACTCATGCCCTTTTACAATTTAGTAGAAGACAACTTAGCATGGACTCATGCCTCAATCCATCATCCAAAAGCTCCAACACAAACCAACAATTCACAATGCCCTCACCATGGCATTTGCATAAGCATTTGTTAACCACAATCAAGGCATTTGCAATTGCATTTCAACAATCCCTTTCACATAAGCCTTATGCACATGCTCTATGCAATTACGCTCTATGCAATTACGCTCTATGCATAAGCCTTATGCACACGCTCTATGCATAAGCCTTATGCATAAGCTCTATGCATAAGCCATATGCATAAGCCATACGCATAAGTCTTATGCGTACGCTCTATGCATAAGCCATATGCATAAGTCATATGCATAAGTCTTATGCGTACGCTCTATGCATAAGCCATATGCATAAGTCATATGCATAAGTCTTATGCGTACGCTCTATGCATAAGTCTTATGCATACCCTCTATGCAAGACTTATGCATAAGCTCTATGCATAAGCTCTATGCTATATGCCTTATGCACTATGCTAACCCTTAATCCCTTTCACATAAGCCTTATGCACACGCTCTATGCAATTACGCTCTATGCAATTACGCTCTATGCATAAGCCTTATGCACACGCTCTATGCATAAGCCTTATGCATAAGCTCTATGCATAAGCCATATGCATAAGCCATATGCATAAGTCTACCTGCATACGCTCTATGCATAAGCCATATGCATAAGTCATATGCATAAGTCTTATGCATACGCTCTATGCAAGACATATGCATAAGCTCTATGCATAAGCTCTATGCTATATGCCTTATGCACTATTATGCTAACCCTTAATCCCTTTCACATAAGCCTTATGCACACGCTCTATGCAATTACGCTCTATGCATAAGCCTTATGCACACGCTCTATGCATAAGCCTTATGCATAAGCTCTATGCATAAGCCATATGCATAAGTCTTATGCGTACGCTCTATGCATAAGCCATATGCATAAACTCTATGCATAAGTCATATGCATAAGTCTTATGCATACATTCTATGCATAAGTCTCTTGCATACGCTCTATGCAAGACTTATGCATAAGCTCTATGCATAAGCTCTATGCTATATGCCTTATGCACTATGCTAACCCTTAATCCCATCACCCAATGGTGTAATAAACATGATCTTGTTTTACGTACATGGATAATAGAGATTGCAAGCTTATTATAGGTTTTATGCATAGATATTAAATTAATCCTATGTGTAAGCTTAGAAGAACCCAAAACTAACCCTAAATCATAAAACAGGGATGCAAAAATTCATAGAAAATAGCATAAACAAGAAAAATCAAAAGAGGATCTACCTCTTTTTTGCAAAGCTGAAGGAGAGGATTGGTGAAAGATTGGTGAGGTGAAAGAGCTGCAAAACAAAATATTAAACAAACTAATTAGTAAATTAAACACAAGAAAAAGAACTAATACAAAACCCTAAAATCTCTATGCATGCATTAGGAGATCTATGCATACATAGAGAGCTCTCAACATGCATAGAGAGCCAAAAAAACACAAAACCCTAAACGTCCTAATTCTTAAATTAAAAACTAAAAGCAATTGCAATAACATGTTAGGAGAAGGAGAAGAGGAGAAAAGAAGAAAGAAGGAGAAAAGAGGAGAGAGGAAAAAAGAGGAGAGAGAGAGAAAGAGAAGAGGGAGAGAAAGCACCTTCTTCGCTTCACTTGCGCTTCTTTTTCTGCGAAAAAACCAGAAAATAGGCTCTCGGCTGTGAAAAACTTACGAGCGCCGGTATATGCTACGGAATATGTGTCGGTATATACGTCGGTATATTCTACGGAATATGCGTCGGTATAGGCGTCGGAATAAGCGTCGGTATAGGCGTCG